>NW_022196897.1:46564742-46577569 GCF_008632895.1 Mastomys coucha
CCCCCCCCCCCCCTTCAGCATTCACAGTGGGAAGGACCCATCAGCCCCCACGGCAGGACTCTGGCTGGGATGGCTTACTCTCCTGTTGTTCATTGCTTCTCCTCATTGTTTAGCAAACATTTGATCACATTTACAGCTTGGGGAGGAAGGCCAGACTTGTCCTCAGAAAACATGGACCCGCATTCTTTATATTTGTCCATGCTGACTGGTGGATAGGTGTCATATATTAGATGGTAGGAATTTTGCTTGAAGCAAGTTTTTTTTTTTTTAAATGAATTTTAAACATTTGTCTTTTCCCTGTTGGATCTGTTGAGAAGAAAAATACTTATCATTTGATGTACACATTGGTTTTAAAGAAGATAAATTAGGTTCTTTGTGATCGTTTCCCTTTTAGTCTGTTTGCAACTTTTAGACTTTCTTTCTTCCTTTTTTTTTTGGTTTTTCGAAACAGGGTTTTTCTGGATCGCTGTGGTTGTCCTGGAACTCACTCTGTAGCCCAGGCTGGCCTCGAACTCAGAAATCCGCCTGTCTCTGCCTCCCGAGTGCTGGGACTAAAGGCGTGCGCCACCACCTCCTGGCTCTTCTTCCTTCCTTCCTTCCTTCCTTCCTTCCTTCCTTCCTTCCTTCCTTCCTTTCTTTCTTTCTTTCTTCCTTTCTTCCTTTTTTTCTGCATGTTTTGTGTCCTCATGGGGGAACATGATCACTGTTTCAAGATTTTTCCTATACAATATGCAACTACCTAAGATCTTGGTGCCTTCAAATCAGGCAGCCATGGGATGAAGATGCCATGTGGTTCTCACCAAGATAGATAGGTATTCACTGTGCTATAATTAGAAGATGAGCGATGTGCCACATCATTTGAATTTTACTAGTATTTAAAAGAATCGTTTATGCCGCAAAGGTGCTAATTTATTTAAGAAATTCCTGTGTGCAGAGAAGTGTTTCCTTGGAGTCTGCCTGATCAAAGATTATGAAGTCATGGGCAGTGCTTCTGCTTGTCAGTGTGAAGAAATAAATGTGGTACACCAGGCATGATGGTACACCCTCTAACCCCAACACTCAGGAGGCAGAAGGAAGACAGGCTAGAGAAACAGTAACTTGGGAAGAGAGAGAGTGAGAGAGAAAGATGAATGTTTTCAGTGCCTAGGATGGTGGTGTATGCTTTACTCCCAGCATCATTTGGGAGACAAAGGCAGGTGATGTCTGTGAGTTCAAGACCAGCCTAGTCTACATAGCTAGTTTCAGGCCAGCCAAAACTACAAAGTGAAGTCCTGCCTATCCTCAACCCCCAACCTCCCCAGAACAGATATGTGGGAATTCAGGTTGGAAAATTGTGGATATATGTGTGTGAGCAAACTCTAGTTTTCAAGAGAATTCTAAATTTGCTTTTATTCACTTGTTTGTTTATTAGAAAGGGCAGCATGTAGACCTTGGGCATGGTAGCATACCCCTGCAATTCCAGCACTTGGGAGGCTGAGGGAGAATCACAAATTCTAAGCCACCCTGAGTAGACGTGTGTAAGGAAACACAGAAAACCCAACATTAATTTTGGTAATTTGTGACTGTCCTTGTATTTGCTTATAACTGCCTTTTCATAGGACAGGCATAGATCAAAACTTTCTGTCTGGTTTGCTCAGTATCCCACAGTTCAGAGCACAGTTATGTGGTACCTGGCAGGAAGCCCTCCTTTTTGTGTATTTGTTGAGAGGAGATGCTGAGGCAGGGACTGAAAGTTGGTCTTCCTCACCTCATGCAGTGTTTGCCGCAGATTCCTTCCCATGACAATCTGGATCCAAAGGAAAGGCTTTGTTGTGAAATACAGCTGTTAAAGTACTTAGTACTGCTTCCCTCCAAACTATTATGGGATATGTGGCGTGTGGTTTTTGAGACCATAAATTTATAGTTCACTTGAGTGTCTTAGGAATTATAATACCTTAATGTCAGCAAATTGCTGCAAATAAAATTATATAAACCAGAGTTATTCTTCCTTTTAATTAGGAGGTATGATGACACATCCCTTTAATCCTAGCACTCCAAGAGGCAGAGGCAGGAAAATCTTTGTGAGTTGAAGGATAACCTAATTTCCAGACCAATCAAGGCTACATGGTAAGACCCTGTCTGAACAAACAAACAAACAGCCTCAAAGAAACAAAAAAGCAAACCAAAAAGCAAAATGAATTCTGGGTGTTGTGTGGTGTGGTGTGGCTATGCCTGCTTGGAACATATCTCAGAAAAAAAACAACAGCAAAAATAAAGAAATAAAACCAAGGCGTTATGATAAAATAGGTACAACCCAAAGTTAGTGTTTTAATGCTTTCCAGGTTTGTCATTTGATGTCACGAAATGAATTCGTGGTTTCATAAGCACCACCGGCCATCTCTAGGATTTTCTCCCCAGCTCAGAGACTAATTCTTTATCCTTTAAACAATAGCTCCTCACTGCCCTGCCCCCAGTGCCTGTAATCTCTATATACTTTGAAGGTGTGTGGATTTGCTGAGTCTAGCTAGGTACCTCATCTGGTGGAGTCATGCCTCTGTCCCTTCATGTTTGGCGCCCCTAGTTATCCCTAAGTTATATCTGTATGGCTTTCACCCTAGGCAATTGCTTTTTAAATCATAAAATAATTTGGCAGGTCACTGTGGAATATTAAAGTTTTGAGACGGAAATTTGAAACCCATGCCTTCAGGGCCAGAAGGTAGGAGCATCTAATATTTATGGAGCAGTTACTGTGTATCAGACCCAGCTTCAAGCAAGCACTCTGCAGGTAATAACACCTCTTACCCTCACACCAGTCGGGTGTGGACGATACAGTCATGAATATTCCGGTTTTCCATACGGGATCCTGAAGTTGGAAATGTGAACCATGTCCTTCAGATGACGACCTGGCTTGTAGGTGGCAGGTGAGGCTTCTAGCTCCAAAGCCTGTGATGCTGTGACCATGCTGGGGTGCAGCAGGCAAGCCAGGCAAGCCAGTCCTGGAGGGCTTCTGATCCTCAGCCCTGGAGCAGGGATAGAGGGAGCTGTGGAGGTACCTCCACGTTGCTGAGAGGAGAAACAGCAACAGAGTTGCTGAGAGTGGTACTGCTGGCCCTAGCACATTTTCAACAGAAGCTAGAAACCCTTTCCCACTTCTGACCTCCTAATTGCTAAGCACAGGCAGCCTAATTCAGCTAAAGACAAAACAAAGCATGCCGCCAGACAGCATATCTGGGGCCCACTAGGTTGAAGCTCCCGAGGTTTCAGATAACCTTTCCTTATCCATAGCCTAGGACAGTTTGCACCCCCAGGGTGCTTGCTGTCGCTGATCCCAGGGAGAGTCCTACCGCTCCTTGCTCCCTCAGCTGCAACTTAGATGTAGCAGTTTCCAGTAAATGTGTTTGTTGAATGATGATTCTTCACAGCAGTCATGGTCTCTTCCCAAGGGCTGCCAAGAGTTCACTGAAAGTCTAACTTAAAACAAAACAAAGCCGGTCCGTTTTGAGAGGCTCATATCCTTTCATGTAGAGCTTCATAATTTATTGTTTCATTTTGGGCTTCTTAACAGTGCTGATTAAAAAAGGACTTTAAAGTAGCCCCCCCCTCACCCCGCTCTTTTAGAAAAAGCCTGCCTCACCAAAAGAAACTCAAATGTATGCAGTGTGTAACACATCTAAACGGAACCGTTCTTACTTTACTACCAGCTGCTAGCTTTCAGGACTTGGCTGCTGCAAGCCAACCGCTAGGCTAAGGGTTTCACATGCCTCATTTCTTTCATTGTGGACTCCACCAGTTAAGAGTTTTTGTGACTTTATATTGAATACTAGAATGGGAAGGATTTGGGCATGTGTACTTGAGTTTATCGACTTTGCATATGAAACTGTTCAGGGCCAACTGATCTAAAAGACTAGTCCAAGGCCATTCAGACCTCGTCTGGCCGTCAGAACTCCTATTGCCTGTATAGCCACATAGACTTTGTTCAGGTCTAATTATACGTTCTCACTCATGTCAACATCTTCTGAGCCACCAGTCATGTCTGGATATTTTAAAGGGCAATATCTTGGTCCATTCGGGTTACAGTACAAAATAGTGAAGACAGGGTAATTTTTAAGAATAAATTTGAAGTTTATTGCTTACATTCTGAGGCTCAGTTAATCTATAACTCTGGTGCCCGCCGTCTGGTGCAGGCTGTTTTCTAGTTTTAAGATGGCAGCTTATTGCTGCATTTTCAGATGTTGGGAAATGGAAAGGCAAGGGCGCGTTAGGGTACCCCTTCACTTTTTAAATAAGGGCCCTAAATTAGAGCCCCGATGGCTTAATCCCTTCCTCACAGGCCCACCTTTTAAAGTAGTAGCCTCCTTTATCCTCAGGGCACCCTTGGTTTCAAGAGAAGCCCATTCATGCTTGACCTCCCAGGACTGTCTGAGACTTGAGTGCATGTCTGGAGCACCGGAGAATGCTAAACCTTGTGTATATGCTACGCTTTTCTCCTGTCCATAGAGACCTATAGTAACAAAGTTTAATTGACACATTAAGCACAGGAGAGGTTAACAGTGACTAGTAATCAAACAGAACAAATAAGCATAGGCTAGCAACGTAACCTCAGCTCTGAGTATGTAGACAGCTACCAAAAGACTAATAGGCAGGCAGCATATGTCTTGGGGATGCTGGGTAGGGGTCATTCACATTCTGGAAGGGCAGTAAATGGTTTTATTACGCATGCCATTCAGTGCAGATGCTGGTCATGCACACCACCCTAGGTTAAATCTCCTGACCCATTTTGACTGGCTACGGTGGCTTATATCTGTAATCCTAGCAGTCCGGAAGTCAAGACTAGAGAACTAGAAGTTCAAGGTCACCTTTCCTTACATAATGAGCTAGAAGCTAGTCAGGGCTATAAGAGACCCTGCCTCTCAATTTTTTTTTTTAATATAAAAGCCTATGAATTAGAATTTTCCATTTAATCCATTTGGATCATAGTTGACAAAGGATAAATGAAACTATGGACCAGAGGGATACCTGTACTGTCCTGTGGTGTATATTGTTTTTGCACCACCATATAAGTTTAAGAGATACACACATTAAAACCACACTATTCTGCTAGTAGTAATATGACTTGCTTCTCTGTCTTTTGGCTAAGATAAGGTGGAGTACTAAGGTGGACTTTGATTATATATTGTTTTCTTATGACGTGCTTTGGATTTGGCATTTGCTGTAGTTAAGAATAGAGGTCCAGCTAGGCAGCAGTGCCTTCAATCATAGCACTTGGGAGTCAGAGGCAGGTAGATCTCTGAGTTCAAGGCCAGCCTGGTCTACAGACTGAGTCCCAGGACAACCAAGGCAATGCAGAGAAATCCTGTCTCAACCTACCCCATCCTACTCCCCCCAAAAAGAGAGAGGTCCAAGCCCATATCTCATTAACATAGGTCTCTAATGTAATATTTAAAATGAGAATATAAGGATAACTTAAAACAAGCAGTTCCCATAGTATCGGAGTAGTAATCACTACATTCATGGGACACTGGACTTTTGGCCTACATTTTGATAGACATGAGTGAGTTCAAAGTTCGGCAGTGGGGAGGTGGGAGGCAAGGCTTGCATCTATTCCAGTCAACAGAAAATCACTTTGCTTTTTAAGAAGTTATCTTCCCAAAGCTGGTTATGGTAGCACCTGCTTTTAATTGTAGCTCTTGGGAGCTAGAGGCACAAGAATCCAGAGTATATGGCCAACATCAGCTACACTTCCAGTTTAAGAGCAGCCTGGGCTATGAGACCCTTTCCCCCACCAAAAAAACCAGAAGTAGGTGGAGGGAGGATGGAGAGGATAGCTTAGTGAGTAAAAGTACTCGTCGCTGCCATAAACAGCAGCCTAAGCTGAATCATTCGAAATGATCAACTCAAATGAATCAACTCAAAATGTTGAGTTTTCAGCCCACCTAGAGGAAGGAGAGAACTAACCCCCCGAGTATTGTCCTCTGGCCTGCATACATGGTGTAACACACACACACACACACACACACACACACACACACACACACCTCAAACCTACCTTTTGTAGATACTTTTAAAATCATAGAAAGGTAACTTGATTCGCAAATTTAATGTAGACATTTAAAACGATCATTTTAAATGAAAATTGTTATTGAGTGTGTGTGCACTGTGTGTGTGCAATTGTTACTGAGTGTGTGTGCACGTGTATACACAATGCGTGTTTGGATGTGCATGCTATGGTATGCATATGGAGGTCAGAGAACAACTATGGTAGGAGTGGATTCTTTCATTTTTACCTGGTTTTCCAGGTTTGCATGGCAAGTGCCTCCACCCACTGAGCCATCCCCTTGAACCAAGATAATTAATTTAAATTTAACAGAATAAAACGGAATTTAAAGTAGAAGGCTGAACTTGAGAAAAATTTCTTGACTCAGTGTTCCTTCACAGATTGCAGTGAAGGTCGGAAAATTTTCTAATGTCCTTAAGCTTTTGATGGGATCGTATAAACCCAGGGTGTAGTGCAGACATTGTAATTGTGATCATTTAGCACCTACAAGGTAGCTTAGCCTAGTCTGCCTTTGCTGTACTGTTGCTTTTCAGCTAGCATCTTCATTATCCTGCTATAACCTCCTAAGAGCTAGTTGTACTGGGATTGTATAGCTCCGGTATGCTGGCTTCCCGCTGCCTTGACCATACTCAGAACATCTCAGTAAGCTATTGGTGAGGCAAGTCATCTAACACAAGCCCGTCTTGTAATAAAATGTTGAGTGTCTCCTGTAGACACGCAGGTGAGTATTTAGTAGATACAATGGGATGCAAAAATACAAAACACAATACCCCCAAACACCGGCAGCACTGTGTGCCTTGGAGTGCTTGCTGACCTCATCAGCATGTGACTGGGAGCTGTGGGTCTCAGCACTGCCCAGCCTGGAGAGAACACATGCTGTGAGCCTGGGAAAGAGGCCAAATCTAACTCCAACTATGGTTTCTTCTTAATTTGTATCGATTTCACACCATCGTGTAGTGGGAATGTGCCCAAATCATATCATCATAAGTCAGCGACTGTATATATGAAAAAAAAAAAAAGATTGAAGCACTCAGGACCACTTCGGGATGATTTGGTACAACCTGAAAGGACTTCTTATCCATTGACAAGACACTTGTTGTTTGTAATAACTCCAGGCTAGCTAGGCCTTGTTTGTGTTTGAAATGTTTATCAGGTGACATACTATATACCACATCCTGGGCATGTGAAAATAAAACAAATGAAGTTCCCTTTCTTGTTCCCAGTCTAGGAGGACAGATGGCTTTCTATGCAAATAGAAGATAATGTCACAGGAGCTTCAGAGTGAGGGGAATGGGATTTAGTGAGAGCACATGGCAAACCGAAGCAAGCCTGTTCTTTGTAGCAGATCATCTTTGTAGGGTAGGATTAGTAGCTTAGCTTAGCGTTGGTTGTCAGGGAGTGAGCAGGAGGAATGAGCATATTCCAGGTGCAGTGCAAGGATCTGATCTGTGAAGGTTGGTGAAGTGGCTAGGATCCGGGTAGCAAACTTATGCCAGAGGTTTAAAAAGTCAATACAGGAGCTACCACAAACCTGTAAATCATAAGGCATGTAACTAAGTCTGTATAAATAGTCACTGGTCGGCTTCAGGCATCAACAGTTTTGCTGAGCTTATATGCAGTTTTATATGGATGTTTTGAGTAATTTATTTATTTATTATTATTTTATTTATTTTTGCCTGTTTAGCATAAACATTGTGAAGCCTGATCTGCAGTTACTTTCTCTGTGACCATGTTTGGTTTATAGCTGATTGCATATATGACAATGGTCCTGTCAGACTCTAAGGGTAGTAAAAAACTGTCCTTTTGCTTAGTGGTGCATCATAGCTGGCAAGTAGCACAGTGCACTGTCTATGTTTGCGGTGATGTTGGTGTAGAAATATAAAAGTTCATAGGGACTCTGCATATGCGCAGCACACTTTTTATAGGAAATGTTAATATTAAAAAAGGAATGTAATTCTTTTTTTTCTTGTGTACTTCAACACACATTTCTTTTTTTTCTTTCTTTTTTTTCTTTTTTTATTAGATATTTTCTTTATTTACATGTAAATTTCTCCCTTCCCAGTTTCCCCTCTAAAAAACAAAGAAACAAACAAAAACAACAAAAACAAACCCCAGCTGCCTCCCCACTCCCCATGCCTGAGGAATGTAATTCTTACAAAGAAATTTCTGTAATGCTGTGTCATGGGTATAGCAGCCTTCTATACTTTGCATTTAGCACATCTCATGGTTGAACCGTATGACTAGGTTTCTCTAAATACACCCCACTGATTGCACAGCTATAAAATTGCCTAGTAATGCATTTCTCAGGCTGTGATCTTGCGATAAGAGTACCTTAAGAGGTGGTCCTTTGAAAACTACCAGTATATATTATATTATTATAAGCAATCCTCTTCATGCTATTTAGGGCCTGTCTTAGTTATGGAGTTATGGCTGTGAAGAGACATCATGACTGTAACAGTTCTTATAAAAGACAACACTTAACTGGGGCTGGCTTACAGTTTCAGAAGTTCAGTCCATTGTCATCATGGCAGTTCCCAGGCAGACATGGTGCTGGAGAAGGAGCTGTGAGTTCTGCATCTTGATCTGCAGGCACCCAGAAAGAGACTGGATGTTTTACACTAGGCATAACTTGAGCATTTATGGCTTCAAAGACCCGCCTCCACAGTGACACACTTGCTCTGACAAGGCCAGGCTTCCCTCAGCATTCAGCCTGTCTGGGGCCAGACCTCTTCAAACCATCACAGATCCCTAGACTTAACTCATCCTGTGTAACTGCAGCTTTGTAATCTTTGGCTATGTCTTTCCCCCTTCTCCACCCCAGCAATTTAAAACAAATCTTATAAATGTTATTTATTTCCAATGGACAAAGCTTCCTATCCCCATGCTCTGGGCCTGGTGAAATGAGAATGACTCTCTAGTGCGCATCTGCTACCTAGCCCTGGTTTCCATTGCTATAATGAAATTCCTGGGATAACCACCCTACAGGAAACAGTGGCTTATTTGGCTCACCATTTTGGAGGTTCCAGGACAATGAGTTACAGGCTTATGAAGAGGCAGCCCACCATGGCAGAAGCAAGAATTCTCACCTCATGGCCAGGAAGCTGAAAAGAGGCTGGGCTCCCGCAGTTCTCATGGGCATGCCCCCAGTGTCCTAAAGAGTCCCAGCATGGCCTCACCGTGCAAAGGTTCCACCACCTTCTGTCAGCGCCATCTTGAGGACCAAGACTTTAACTCACAGGCCACTGGGACATTTCAGATCCAAAATTATAGCAGATCATCTAAAGGATTCATTTATTCTGCTAACCAGACTTATCAGAAATATAGCTGTGGGAGTTTGAATATGCTCGGCCCATAGGGAGTGGTACTGTTGGAGGTGTGGTCGTTTTTTTTTTTTTTTTTTTCTCGAGACAGGGTTTCTCTGTGTAGCTCTGGTTGTCCTGGAACTCACTCTGTAGACCAGGTTGGCCTTGAACTCAGAAATCTGCCTGCCTCTGCCTCCCAAGTGCTGGGATTAAAGGCGTGCGCCACCACTGCCTGGCTGGAGGTGTGGTCTTATTGGAGGAAGTGTGTCACTGTGGGGGTGGGCTTTGAGATCCTCTTCCTAGCTGCTTGCAAGACAGTCTTCTGTTTGCCTTTGGAACGAGATGTAGAGAGAATGCTCAGCTCCTCCAATACCACACTTCCTGCCCTGATGATCATGGACTGAACCTCAGAACCTGTAAGCCAGTCCCAATTAAGTGTTGTCCTTTATAAGAATTGCCTTGGTCGTTATGTCTCTTCACAGCAATGGAAATCCTAACTAAGACAGTGGCTTTTATTTTCATAGCATGTTTGTCCGTGTCCATAGTCCCTTTACAAGAATTTTATAGTTTACCTGGTGTCTGTCAGATCATTTTTACCATCAGAATGGTTTCAGGGGGAGGTGTTTGCATAGCTGCCTTATTACTTACCTGTCATGTATTACTGTGTGTGTGTGTGTGTGTGTGTGTGTGTGTGTGTGTGAGTGTGAGAGTGCGCGTGCGCGCGCGCGCAGGAGGGCACATTCGTGCCTCCCCACCCCTCAGCCCTCCTGCTTGCTGTCCAGTTCCAGTGATTTGCATTGATGATTTTGCTTATTGTTTCTCAGGGTTTAGCTCATGACTTGGAAGCATGCATGGAGTTGTTTCTCTGTGACAGCACAGCTCCAGTCTTTGAATACTTTCCCCCAGCATGTTTTCTTAGCTTGGGTCAGTTTAGGGCCCTCATTTAGATGTGCACAGCTCTGTTAGTTTTTGTCAACTTGACGCAAACTAGAGTCACCTGTCAAGAGAGAGCCTCAACTGAGGAATTGCCTTCATCGGATCATCCTGGGGCCATTTCCTTGATTAACTATTGATATGGAAGGATGGTGGTGCCTTCCCCTAAAGAGGTGGTGCTGGGTTGTATAAGAAAAGTAGCTAGGAGCAAACCGGTAAGCTGAGTTCCTACATAGACTGCACATCACTTCATCCCTCCAGATACCTGCTCTGAGTTCCAGCCTTGGCCTCCTCGGATGATGGACTGTAAGCTGTAAGTCAAATAAGTGGGTTCCTTCCCAAGCTGGTTTTGGTCAGTGTTTTATCACAGCACAGAAATAAGGGCAGTGGGGGCCAGAGCCTCAGCTTGGTCCCTGGGGCTTGGGTCTCAGTTGCCTTTCCTGAGGCTCTACCTGTCCTCTCTGTCCTTTATCTACACTCTAGCCTCAGCTGTATGTGGATCTCTGCTGCTTTGCCTGTAGTTAGGTGCTGTTGAAGGCATGGAGGACCTGGGCGTAAAAATCCCTCTTTAGCATCCTGATTCCATTACTTTGTGGATAGTTAGATCTGAATTCCGAAGCCTGTTTCTTTTCTTTTTTTTCTTTCTTACTTATCGCAAAACAAACAAACAAACAACAAAACAAAACCCTAAAACCAAAAACTCACCATAAAACTAAAACAACCACAAAAAATATTTAGCAGGAGCTCTTGTCTCTTGAGCTTGAAGTCAATTGTACTGTTACACATAGCACTGTGTAGCACTTGGCTCCTCTGTAACTCTCGTATTGCATTTAGCAGTGTGTGCTCAGGGTTTAGTCATGATGCATCCTGTATGAAGAGTCTTCTCCACGCCCCTCTTCCACACACTCCTAGATATATCCGGGTCTCATTCAGCCCAAGCTGGTCTTGTGCTCTCACCTTTCAGGTGCTGGCGTTGGAGGTCATATCACTAAACCTGCTCTGTGTGTGACTGGAGATCCAGCCTAGGCCTCCTAGACACTAGGCAAGCATCCTGCCAACTGAGCTACAACCCCCAGCCCTGAATTTTCTTCCTTTTAAAGGATGAATAGTAGCACTTATTGTATAGACACACTATGATGCATTCTTTGTCAGTATGGTTCCTTAGTTTGCTTCTATATCATGCTTATTGTGAATGCTGCATGCAGACACTGTGTTGGCATCCCGGTCTCAGTTCTCTCTCTCCATCGTCCTTTCCTCCTGCTTCCTGTTTCTGTCACTCTGTTAGTTCTGAAGTGGCTCCATTGTGCCTTACTCATGGCTTCTGGTGGTAGTAGCGGGTTCTCTTCTGCCCAGAGAACAACCTCTTTGCCAGTAGGCTTCTGTACAGCTTGTATGTGTTCACTCTGTTTATCACAGGTTGGCCGTTTGTCTTGCTGAACTGGGGCCTTATTTTTGACCAATAACTTAGGGAATTATTTGGGAGAGAATTTGACAGTAAAGGAAGCCCTTACCTGTGTCGAGAGGAAGTGTTGATGCACGTTTTCATTTTAAATGACTGTATACTTTTCATGCCAGGACTGAAAGAATTGCAAGGTTGAGTTTTCTGGATTTTTTTTTTTGAGACAGGGTTTCTCTGTATAGCTCTGGCTGTCCTGGAACTCACTCTGTAGCCCAGGCTGGCCTCGAACTCAGAAATCCGCCAGCCTCTGCCTCCCAAGTGCTGGGATTAAAGGCGTGCACCAAAACAGAGCTGGGGGTGGGGGGTCGTATTTCTGCAGGTAGAAAGCAGAATGCTACCATACAATTGCATTAGAAATAGAGATTACAAAATAAACCTTGCCCGGAACACGGCAGTGACTGGCTTTCCTTTGTTTTCAAGTGTAAGACAGCACAGCAGGCTAGTTTTGAATGTCAATGTCCAGAATATTGATAAGCTTGTATACATATATTTAGCTTTGTACATAGGGAAATGGATGACAACTTCATTGTCTAGGAAAGAATGGTCTATTTGGCTTTTTTCTTTTTTCTTTTTCTCCTTTTTTGGGGAGCAGGGGGGAGCAAAGGTCACACTCTAACTCAAGCTTGGCCTCAAAGTCATGGAACCCCTCAGACCCCCAAAATGCTGTAGCTACAGGTGTTAGCCACTGTACCGATTGTATGGAAGTTTGATATTATAATTTAAGGAACAGTTTTGCCCTTTTTGTTTCTTTCTTGTTTGGTTTTGTTTGTGATACAGGTTGTCCATCCCTAGCCTAGACTAGCCTGAAACTTGTAGGAATTCTGCAGCCTCAGCCACCTGTGGCCAGTAACTGTTGGCCTCCTCCACCCACACAGCTGTTGTTATGTCTCTGACTTCAGCTTTTACCTTAGAACTATCGGGCTGGGGTACAGTGGCTTCAGCTCTCCCAAGGTCAACATGAGTACTCAGCACAAGGAAAATGGTTTTCTTCCATTTTGTTGCTAGGATTTTATTTTTTTGGCTCCTCTTCCTCCTCCTCCGCCTCCTTCTCCTCTTCCTCCTCCTCTTCTTCCTCTTCTTCCTCTTCTCCCCCCCCCCC
>NW_022196897.1:46577579-46608571 GCF_008632895.1 Mastomys coucha
TTAGATCCAGATCTTATGACTTGTACCGTAGCCAGAGGCCCCTTCAGTGCTTTGTGATGAGTCATTTCCTAATCTGTGCCAAGCTTTGGGCCTGGAGCTCCCTGCCCAGGGGTGGGGACTGCAGGCTTGCAGCTGGGAGGAAGTCCTTGTTCCAGAAGAGAAGGGCAAGGGTCTTCTGGATGAATAGGATGAATGGCCTGAATGGTCCTGAGGGTTCTGTCCTTGGGGGTGGGTGACACACACCCTGTGTCTCCTAATCTGCTGTGGCTGTATGGATTCAGAGTGACTGCCAGTGCCTTAGACCAAAGCCAGGAGCAAGGTAGTAGGATGTTAGCCCTAGAGGACTTAACAGGTTATCTGGCGGAGAGTCCCAGGCTCCTTATCAGAACTGAGGAAGAGTGTGGGCTAGGCCTGTGCATTGCAAGAAAGGAAGCGGACACAGGGTCAGGGTGGCTAACTAGAGTGACTGGGCCAGGGGCTATTTAAATCTTTAGTGCAGAAGTTCCCACTGGATTGAGCCAGGAATGGATGGGTGGGGCCAAGGGTTAAGAGACTTGGCTGTGGGAAGAGAAGGCTGTGGACACTGAAAACAGTGGAGCAGGCCTGGAAATCCTGGCTGCCTGGTCCTCAGCTGAGAGGTTCTTAGTGCCCTGTGCAGTCATGTGGGTCTGCATTGTAAATGACTGGGGTTTGAGTGTAAGAATCATATTTAATAAGTCTGAAACAATACTGAGAATTATGTCTTCGGATACAGATGCAGATATGGATTTTATTTCTCACTTTGAGATAGGGTCTTAGTAGCCCAGGCTCAGCTAGCCCAGAGCTCATGATCCTCTCCTGCCTCAGCTTTCTAAGACCCAGGACTATAGTGTGCATTGTAACTCCTTGCTTGTAGTTAGTAGTTTTAATTATTTAGTGTGCCCACTCCTAAATCCTCAAACTAAGTATACAGTTTTATGTTACAGAACTACCTGGTTAAGCTTATTACAGTAAATTCTTCATTAAACCTAAAACAACTCAGTGCTTTTGAATACTGTTGTCTATCAAGTATGTCTGTTCTAATTTTTTCGAGCCAGGGCAAACCCACCCTTGCCTTTATGCACCATGCTGAGTTTATTGCCCATCTCACTGGTCACAGAGCCCTACTATGTCAACTCATTTTATTAACCTCAAAGCAGGAGAAATGATACCTTTACAGACTATGGAAGACTGTCTTAAGACACACCCATTTAAAATGCTACCTTCCCCAGGTACTTCAGGCTGATTGACCGCGCCTAAAGGCTTTATCTATCTGCAATTCAGGAGGAAGGGCGTGGCTTCCACCCCACACTGCAGCCCTGTACTCTGAGAAGCCTGTGATCTGGTGAGGGGCTTTAACTCACAAATACCATTAAAAAAGGTAGGTGAGGGCATGATGGATGTAGGGGGAGCCAGAGGAAGTTCCATATCCAAATGGCAATACCTAGTGGTGTGTACTGACTTTGAGAAGGGCTACCAGGGTCCTTACAGGGACAGGGTTACAGGGAGACAGAATATTGCAATTGGCTGCAGACCCCATTTTGTTTTTTTGAGAATGCTTGGGTCTTAGAAACAGAGTTAGGCCTCGCCATCTTTGTGGTGCCCAGGGTCATCTTTCCGAGCCAGTCCCTTGTGTGTCTTGTAATGTGTTGTTTTGGTGTCCCTGGGTGCTTTGGGGAATTGAAAGGCTAAACTGTGTATTTTCTTCTGTCAGACTTAACTTCTCAGGGCTGTCATTGTGCCTTGATCTGACAGTGCCTCCACCCTCTTAATTACCAGTGGCATGGGAAACCAAATACTCCCTCCTGTGAGAGTTGTATCCCTAAGGAGGTGAATTGGCTGGAAGGCTGGATGTGGGAGGAGGTGGAGGTTGGGACCTCTCTGCTGGACTCCGGTGAGATTAGTCCCTGGATGTGGCAACTCGGAAAGCTCCCATGTTACTAGGCTCCTAGTTGCCTTCTGGATGAGTTTACAGCTTGTGGCCTGTCAGACTGCCCTAGTGTTGTCTCACCAACAGTATTTTCTCACCTGTGCCCAATTCAATTTTATCATGAAAAGGAAAAAAAAAAGAAACATTTTATTGGGTGGTGAGGCAGTGGATAGAGGGCAGCCCAGGCCTGAGGGAAAGGCCTTTTCTGGTAGTCCAGTGTTCCGGAAATGCATGGGACTTTCTGAGCGATGGCATGGACTTTGCCACCAGAATGTTTTTAGCGGGTAGAATTAGCAGACCTGAAACCTGCAGTTAGAAATAGCATCGCATCCCGGGGGGCCTGTTGTGTGATGTTGAGTCAGGAACTTGGAATGGAGATGGCTGGGGTCCAAGCGGCATTTGACTTTAAAGGGCAGTGCAGTCTACATTGGAGACCCAGGGAGGATATCAGAAGACCCAGGAGGAGGAGAGGCAGCAGTTCAGGAAACCGTTGCTGGGAAGTTGTCCGTGTTAGGGGGAGGCTGAACGGCTCATCTGGAGAACTTGCTTCAGGGGAATGAAAGGATTTGTGATTGAGAAGCACACACCTGGCTTCCAGCTCTGAGGATTGGCTGTTGTGGTGCCTGAGAATGGCCAAGTCACTCTGGAAACAAGTGGGGAACACTAACAAAAGATGACTCAGGCAAAGGTACCCCCCTCCCCAGGAGAAGGAAATTAGGAAAGACACACCCAAGTAGAACAGGGTCAGGCAGAAGGTAGAGAGAGCTAAAGGAACCCCATAGAGCAGTCAGCATTGCCGGGCCAGCCATCCCTCCCCACGTGGCAGCCATAGCATAATCACTTTTCTCCCGTGAAGGCTTAGCTTAGGGTAGGAGCGTTCCTTACAGATGTCTTGAATTGCTGCCTCAACAAGATTTAGTGACAGTTTAGGCAGGACTTAAGCAATGGCCCCTTCTGTCTCTAGTCTTGTCTCCCTGGGGCCACAGCTTGCACCTACCCTAGTAATCACCCGAGGAAGTTACCATTGCTCTACCTGTCTCACTTCTTCCTCGGGCCTGTTTGTTTTCCCTCTTTTCAACTCCTCTGAGGTGTAAGTTTTCCCCACTCACCCTCAAAAGGGCAAAGTAAACACTTGGGCATTCGGTCAAGGGTAGTGGTTCTCAATCCTGGCTACCTAGCCTAGGAGAATCAGTAGGTCAGACGAAATGCTGATGTTTAAACCTGTAACTCCTAATTCTTCTGAACATCAGAATTATGAAAACACTCCAGGAAATTCAAATAGGTGTTTGAGATGGAAAGCCATCTCCCTCTGGGGCTAGCTAGCAAGGTGCCTGTCTCAGAAAAAAGAAAGTTTTGTAAGATTGAAATGGAAAGTAGGGGCTGGTGAGACTGCTCAGCAGTTAAGAGCACTGACTGCTCTTCCAGAGGTCCTGAGTTCAATTCCCAGCAACCACATGGTGGCTCACAACCATCTGTAATGGGATCCGATGCCCTCTTCTGGTGTGTCTGAAGACAGCTACAGTGTACTCATATAAATAAATATTAAAAAAAATGGAAACTAATGCTTTTTGTAGCTAGCTGGGCTTGGTGACACTGGCCTGTTGTCCTGGGTACATGGTAGGCAGAGGCAGGAGGATCTGTGCCCAAGAGTTTGAGACAAGTATGGGCAATGCAATGCAATAAGCAGCCCCCCCCCCCCCAAAAGAAGAGTCTTGTGCCACTCCAGCTTCAAAAGCCAGAGGAATTCCCACAAAGGTCTCCTCCTCCCTCCCTCCCTGTTAGCCAAGCCTGGTTTCTATTAAGCTCAATTATTCAAGCCCTCAGGGCACAACATAAACCCAGGCTTGTTTGGTTTGTTTTAGGTCTGGGGTACTGTTCCCCTTAGTTGCACTTGAGTATGACTTGAACCTCCTCCTGAACTGTGGCCTCTGTCCTGTTGTTGAACCTCTCTTTGCACCTCTGGCTTCTAGTCAGTGTTATTCAGAGCTGTAGACCCCCCACGTAGCCCTTGGACTATCCCAGGGCCCAGTGATGACACGCTTTGGTTCAGGAACGTGTACAGTACTCTTTGTTTTATGGTCCAAGGTTGCCAGGCTTAGGATAAATCTTGAGAGGGAAAAAAAGTGGGTTTTTGGATCACTGCTTCTGTTGGATAAACAGCTTTCAAGTCTATATTCAGTTTTGAAAGATAGTAGTGAGCAATAGATAAGCCCTAGTAATTCTATTCAAAAGCAGTAAGGCTTTTGTATACCAGGGCTTGAACCTACGACCTCACACATGCTAAGCAGGCACTACCATTGAGCTCTATCCCCAACCCCTTTCCAACTTTGTTTATTATTGTGCCACGGGCCCTGTGTGTGTGTGTGTGTGTGTGTGTGTGTGTGTGTGTGTGTGTGCATGCATGTGTGTGCGCGTGCGCTCGCCTGAGCCAGGTATGTGCATGGAGGTCAGAGGGAACTTAGTGGAGTTTCTGTGTGGCTTCCAGGGATCAAACTCAGGTTTCCAGATTGTACATCAAGCATGTTTAGCTGTGGAGACATCTCACAGCCCAGCGTTTACTTTTTATGTGGAGACAGGGTCTGGATGTGTTCCCCAGGCTAACCTTGTGCTTTCTGTGTGTGGTCCAGGCAGGCCTTGGACCTGTAATGTTCCTTTCCTCAGCCTCCTGCTGAGTGGCACCTTCAGGCCATCCTTCTGTTTTTTTAAGAAGTTAGTTGGAAAGCTGGGTGTGGTGGATTGTGGTTATAATTCAAACCCTTGCGGGACAAAGGCAGAGGAGGGTCACTATTTGAGGTATGATGGTCCACACAGTGCATTTCAGGGCCTGCTAGGGATATATAGAGACACTGGTCCTAAAAACCAAAGTAAAAACAAGCAAAGAAGGAAGTCAGTTGGAAATTAGATCTGGGAATTAAATGTTAGGGAAGTGTGGGTAGAGTCCTTAGTCTTCCTAGACTTGATTTACAGGATTCATAAAAGTCCGGTCAGGAATGATGCATTTTATCAAACTATATTTTATAAAGAAATATTATAGGATACTTGCTTATTTTTTAAAAAAATAACTTAACTGTATATAAATACTGTTCTATGTACTGAAAAGATTTTTGAATGGTGAGGATTTGAAACAGATTAGTGAAAAGTTCTATGTTTTGCTTTCTTTTGTTCTGCTAATCTAAGGTTTGCTTTGAGCGGGTAGAAATCTCAGGGCATAGTTTTTGTTGGAGTACAACAGTCCGACTATAGTTTTAGGCAGTCTGGCTATAGTTCTCCAGTACCACTGAGAGCTCTTCTGGTCTCTATGGCCTCTCCTTTTCCTTACCATAATTACAGCGGAGAGCCTTAAGACCCATGTAGGACCTGATACAGAATCTGCTCTCTGTGATCACATCGCCACAAAAACAGGCTGTAGGGACTGTCCGTCTCTAAGGAAGCTCCTTCCCCTCTGGCCTCTGTAATTTCTGCTGCTGCCTTTGTTGTACTCCCAAATTCAGAAAGGATGTTTTCCCTGGCCTTGACGGAAACAGCGGTACAGGCGGGTTGCTCTTGGTGGGGCAGAGGCCAGAGAACAAGTGTACTGTGTACATAACCTGCTGCAGGTCTAATTGGGAGGGTGCTCAAGTCTCAGGGCCTCAGGGCCTCAGGCCCACGGTCTGTCTGGTGTGGAATCCAATGGACAATCCATTGATGTTTTGTCTGCCAGTAGTGGAGGGTGCACACAGGGAGTGTGCCTTCTCAATGGAGGTGTGCTATGTGGAGGGATTGATGGAGGGGCCTGCAGCTCCTGGAAGATGCTCAAGGCTGATCCCCTTAAATGGGCAGGTGATGGGGGAGGAACTCACATTAGGACACCTGGCCATACAAGCCGTTGTTCACCAGGTGGTGCTGTCTTGCATGGGATAAGGTCTTGCCTGGTGTGGGAGCAGCTGGGATGCCCAGAGGTTCTGACATTTGCTTATCATGAGTGCGATGAGTGGAGGCCTTTTTGAGACAACATTAAATATTTGGAATGGGAGTGACCACCTGGCCCCTGGAGGGCTCTTCTCCCTTGTGTTTGCCCTAGCGAGGTCCTAGTTGGTTCTGAAGTGGGTGGAGGAGACCGGTCCTTCCCCAGATGAGTGCCTGCTTTGCTCCCAGAGAATGGCTCCTGTGCTCGGTTCTCATCTTTGAAGTCCTGGTGGGCATGGGGGCGGGGCCTGGTTTCCAGCTCCTCATTAAACCAATTTAAAGGAAGAGGAAAGTGTCTACATGCACAGACCTATTAGCACTCTGTGGCCTGCCCAGGTGATTCGGTTGGCCCCGTTGTGACTACACATGATCCTGTCCTTCCTAGCAGGGAAGCCTGGCAGGATGGCCCTGAGAGTGCTGACTTGGGTCTGGTTGTCAGTGTTTGTGAGTGTGGAAAGTACCCTCGGGACTTACACTTTTCCTGGACAGGTGTAACAACAAGGAAATAGGCTGAGCCCATCCTGGAAGCCCTCTAGAATCCAGTGAGGAAGCTGCCGTTAGCTGTATCTGACTATCCTTTTTAGAGGAACAGTCGGGTGGTGGCAGGTCACATTAACCCTCCATAAACCAGTGGTCCAGGCAGGATGGCACTGATGCTAACCAGGGCGGGTGGTGGGGCGTTGTCTTAGGTATAGAGGAAGCATTGTGGGGGTGGGGCAGACACGCAGGATGACTAATACACCTAGTAGGAGAAAGGCTGTTCAGGGTGAGGAAAAGCAAGAAAGAGTGCTAAGGCTCGGAGCCATGTGCTCAGGAATGGTGAGTCTTGAGGAACGCTGGGATTTATGACGGAGGTAAGAAATGTGGGGAGGAGAGGTCAAAAGGACTTAGATCCCCAAGGTTGCCTTAAATCCTGAAAACACTTCACTTCGGACTGGGCTGTAAACTGACGTGAGGAGAACTCGAAGGTGGTGGAGGTGAACCTGCCATTTCCAGCCTTTGCTGATCCTTGCTTGCAGGGGCTTGAAGCTTGTCCAGAGTGGAGCTGGGAAGGAAGAGTTCTGAGCCACACTGCTCTTTCCTCTCTGTCTCTGCTGCTCTGGGGTGCTCAGCAAGCCCAGGGCTGCTCCCAGGGCAGGGCGTACGCGTTGCTTGTCCCATAGGGTAAGTGTATTGACGTAGGCTTAACATTTTCTGGTTCTTTCTGCCAGGCTTCTTGGCCAGCCTCTGTAGAGGAACTTTCCAGAGTGAGTAAGACAGACACTCTCTGTTGCAGACAAGTGCCTGCGGTGAGGCGAGGTGAGAGAGTTGGGAGGCACACTAATGTAGACAGGTCCTGAAAATTTTGATGGTTTAGGAAATGAACAGTGCCTTACAATTAAAACATTCTCACTAATAGTGTAGAAACCTTAGTCCATTCCTTCAATATTTTCTAATTTAATTGATTTATGCTATTTCAGAGGTTTATTTGAGTTACTGTATATATCTAGAATATTTTTCTTCTGAGAATATTTAATATAGGTTGATTGATGTATTGGCTTCCACTTTGTGCACACAGAAGATAACTGATTAAAATGTCTCAGATTATTTTTTGTTTATAGACTAGCCCTCTCATATCCCAGGATGACCATGTATTCCTGATCATTTTGGGATGCTGAGATTCTAAGCATGTATCGCTGTACCCTGTGTGTGTGGTGCTGGGGAGCAAACCTAGGACTTGAAGCATGCTAGACAAGCACTCTACTGCATTACACCCCCAGGCCCTAGTTATATATTTTTAAGAAAGTGTCTCCTTTTGTCATTGCCTTAGAATCCTGGGCTCAAGTGACCCTTTTTGCCTCAGCTTCCAGAGTGACAGGGACTACAAGGCACACACTACTGTGTCTGGTTTCGGATTTTTAATAAAGGTAAATCGACTGTCTCTTTTTCTACTGTCATTCTCCTGCCCCTAGGTCCCCAAGATAACTTTGTCAGGTTTAATTTCGAGCTGCTCCCAGGTGACAAATAAAGGAATGTTTACAGCAAACACTCCTCCTAGGCTGGCTTTTTGGGTCATGTCAGTTGGAGCGGCACAGCTCCTGCCCATTCTACAGACTCTACACTGTTCACATCTTGTGTTTCTGCTCACACGGGGTCTCATGGAGAATTTTCTAGGTGGTTTTAGGGACTTTAGGGGGTGAGATTTTAAACCCATGATTTTCCTATACTGTAGTCTTACTGTAAATTGTGAAACAGTTATCTATTTCATGGCTGGGGATGGATGTGGCTCAGTTTGTAGAATACTTGCCTAGCATGTACAAAGCACTGGGTTTGTTCCCCAGGTCCTGAAATAAACAGATATGATAGCAAACACCTTTAATCCCAGTGCTTAGGAGGAATAGGCTGGTGGATCATTAAGTTAAAGGCCAGCATGGTCTACGTAGTAAGTTCCAGGACAGCCAGGACACAATAAAACTGTATCTGAAAAAATAAAGTTGTTGTAGCCTGAGCTACATGAGAGAAAGGAAGGGATAGTTCTCAGCTTGATGGTGGCAAACTTGGTGGCAGTTATGGCTGAGAGCTCATAGAGGCCTGCTACAGGAGACTAGGCTGTGGCTGTGTAGATGAAGGCCTTCTCCATGGCTCCCCATGGTGGATCTGGATGAAAAGATACAGTCTGTGGTTCTGAACAGCTTATTGCCATGATGGAAATTGGATGCGTAAAATCATACTCAGGGTGGGCCTGAGATTAAATACCTTTTGCAAGGAGGAGTGTCTGGGAAGGGAAGCTCTTTTTGGCTAAGCCCTCTGGGTCTCTAGGTACCTCATTAGCATGGAGAACTCTGTTTTGAGCTTACTTGACTATGGTCAAGTCCCTTTTCCTATTGTCTTGGTCTGAGATGTTTAGGGATGCCTCATCAACATGTGGAAGGGCTTGATTGATGGCCACAAATCTATGGGGGGCTGTGTCTGAATGACAGGGGCCTGGTGCCAGGAGCAGGTGAAACTCCTACCATCCCTTCATGGTCTCCCGGGCTTCAAGCCTTTGGCTCAACCTTACCAAGCTTCCTCTCACGGTCCACTGCTCACGCACAGTACATGAGTTATTTTTCTTCTACCATGTGGATTCTGAACCTGAGTCCATTCTTCTTTCCTTTCTACTTGTGTTCCTTATCTCTATTACAAAGCATGCAGAAGGCTTGGAGCATCCCTTCTTTTCCTTAAGGAGCAAATGGTGACTGGGCATGGGTCTCTCGGCTGAGGTTGGGTGAGTATGGCTTGGAGCATTGCCAGGTAGGCTCAGATGCCCTCACAGGCACAGATGGCTAGCCACAGAATGTTCACCAGAACATTCTGTGGTGGGTTAGGGACCTCAAAGACTGACCTAGATATCTCTCTGGGTATTAGTGATACTTTTCCAGAGGGCTGAGGATCCAGGTTCCAAACCCGTTCATGTGTCCCTATGATATGCACTCTGCTACCTTCTCTGTGTAGCTTGCCCGTGGGAATTCTTTTTCTGCACTTACCTTTCTGTCACACCCATCAAGAACAGTGGCTGCACTGCTACCCCAATTTGGGGAGTCTTGCCAAAAGGTAGATCTTTCCAACAGGATTGTGGCAGGAAGGAGTCTGGGATGCAGCCCAGGGGTGCTGAGTTAGGATTTGGGCTGAGATGAGACCCTGCTACATTTTTGTTCTTGAAAAACCTAGCAACAGGTGATGTATGTTGTCCTGGATGAGACTGGTAGTCACGTGTCAGGTTAGGGGCCAGAACATCTCAGCACCTGCTTAGATTCAGTGGCGTCTGCAGAGAGTATGAGCTGTTTTTAAGGTAATGCATCTCAGAATTTTCAAGTAGTCAGACCCTCCCTTTGCTACGTTAACACTTGAGAGACTTAACTTCTTGAAAAAATACTCAGGAGTGTTCACTTGAAGACAGGAAAGAACCTTCTCACCTTCTCACCCTGAGCATGGTGGAGGGTGTTGTTTTGAACCTCACTAACTAGTTTAACCACTTTACGCTGCCAAGCCAACATTCCCTTCTGCCATAGTGTGTGTATTTGCCAGAATTGTTTTACCATCTTAAGCTAAGATCTCATGGGAGCAGTGTTTTCTACAACTTTAATTGCAACAGAATTTGGAAAAACAACACCGAAGAGTACTTTGCTAAATTCAGCAAAAGTTAGGCTTATTTAGAAACCCAGGTGGGAATCTGCTGGAGTGGCCTTCTTCCAGGGATTTGTATATTGAGATGTAGTCTCTCACTGTAACAGGTCACACTGAAATAGTGATTGAGGCATAGTGGGCTGGAAATGTATTTATTGGATTGCCAATTTTTCCTGCTCAGGTTTGGTGTGCCACAGAATTAGCTGATTATTTTTTTTCCTCTGGATTGAGCTCCTGTGTGTGTGTGTGTGTGTGTGTGTGTGTGTGTGTGTGTGTGTGTTGTACACATGGGTATACTTATACGTGTGGAGATCAGAGCACAACTTGTGAGAGTTGGTTTTCTCCTTCCATGTGGGTCTCAGGGATGAAACTCTAGTTGTTAGGGTTGGTGGGCGGTGCTTTTTCTCACCCACATCTCCTTGGCCCTTAACTATGTCCCTCTTTTGCAGATTCCCTTTATCTGAAAGAAGACTTTACAACCCATTAATATTTGAGATTTTATTAAGTTTTTGGTTTTGGGGTCTGGTGAGCTTGAGTTTTGAAGTTACGGAATTTCATGGCTTAGGTGGGACCTTGCAGCTAGCTTGTTGTGTAGTTCTCATTGCCTCAACAGAAGCTGCTCTTGTTGAGGTCACACATGGCTCCTGATGGGAGACCTCTGGTCATTTTGTAGTCCTTGACAGGACTTCTCAGTAGTGACCATGACCACCTCTTAATGGAGGTGTGTTCTTTTGCACGTTCATGACTGTCCTTCCTCCTCTGTCAGCCCTTCCATGCTCATGTTCCTTAGTCAGGTTCATCCCTGTTGGGTTCCCTTTATTCTGCTCAGCCCTTTTAGGGAATGTCAACACTTCCAGGCTTGCCACCTCCTACAAGACCCTGCCCTCCCAACCATGTCTCTCTGAGCTCAGCCTCATCTCAGCCTCTTGGACCCTTCTCCAAGGCATGACTCATAGGGACTTTTACCTCAGGACATCTGAACTGAACTCATTTCCTCCTTAATTATCTCTTGCTTCCTGTCCCACTCCCGATCTTTAATCCCAGTGCTTCTGTCAGCTTTTCCATTTTGGTGGTTGGTTCTACAGTAACTTTGTCTCTAAAGCCAGAAGTCTGTGACTCCTCCTCCTCTGCAGGCCTCCTGGTTTGGCTAGTAATTAGGCACTATCATTATAAATATAATATTTTAATATTATAAGTGAAAAAAGAGAAAAGGATGCTTTTATTTATGTATTTTGAGAAGCTTTTTTGGGAGGTCAGAGTCTTGACATGTAGCTCTGGCTGTCCTCATGGTCATTATGTAGCTCAAGCTGGCCTCAGACTCACAGCAATCTTCCTGCTTTAGCCTCCCACGTACTGAGATAACAAGTGTGTACCACCACACCCATCTGAAAAAGATTTTAAAGTCATTCGGCAACACTTAACTGCTCCAGGCTTTAGAACATGTAGGCATATGTACTGGCTGGTTTTGTGTGTCAACTTGACACAGGCTGGAGTTATCACAGAGAAGGGAGTTTCAGTTGGGGAAGTGCCTCCATGAGATCCAGCTGTGGGACATTTTCTCAATTAGTGATCAAGTGGGTAGAGCCCCTTGTGGGTGGTGCCATCCCTGGGCTGGAAGTCTTGGGTTCTATAAGAGAGCAGGCTGAGCAAGCCAGGGGAAGCAAGCCAGTAAAGAACATCCCTCCATGGCCTCTGCATCAGCTCCTGCTTCCTGACCTGCTGGAGTTCCAGTCCTGACTTCCTTTGGTGATGAACAGCCATGTGGAAGTAAGCCAAATAAACCCTTTCCTCCCCAACTTGCTTCTTGGTCATGATGTTTGTGCAGGAATAGAAACCCTGACTAAGACAGCATATCTGAATAAAGTATAATAGAGCTAGTTGAGAGCATTTCTTGTCATATTTCATACTGGACATACGGAATAGTTAACCTCGGCACTTGTCAAACAGTATTTTTATTTCATGAAATCTTGGGATTACATATTTATTGTAAGAGGAATTTAGGGCTCAGAGAGGATAGGCGCAGGATTACAGGCCCCTCGAAGCGTATTGGAGTTGGGATTCAAACCTTATTGGTCAGCCTCTGTCAAACTCCAAAGCATCCTTTGGCATCCACCCACACTGGCTTGC
Source organism: Mastomys coucha (assembly GCF_008632895.1). Classification (NCBI taxonomy): domain Eukaryota; kingdom Metazoa; phylum Chordata; class Mammalia; order Rodentia; family Muridae; genus Mastomys; species Mastomys coucha. The sequence continues at coordinate 46,589,746 of NW_022196897.1, forward strand.
TTTGTTCCCGTAACATCAATGTTTTCGACTTCTGTCGGGTAAATTGGGTTTGAGTTAGCAGCTAGGCCTCTCTCGTGTTTTCATATGCCAAGAACTAGCATTGAAACTTGGCTCCCCTGTAACAGTGTTGACAGGTGACAGGAAGTTTAATAACTACACTGTAAGAAGCAGTCAGCAAAGGTCTTAGAAACAGGCTCTGTCCCACAAGCATGTGTTATGAATCGGACACTTGTTGGCTTGTTCTTCTGCTCTGTCTCCCTGGATGCTGCTATACAGTTGTGGTCTTCCAGCTCCCTGACCTCTGAACTCAGTACACTTGTTCCAGTTGTAAGTATTGTCTGGGTATTTTGTTATAGCAGCTCAGAACTGATAAAGATGTGACTTTGGGGGAAAACTGTGGTCTGCATTATCTCTGGCTTCTTCTGGATTCCAACCTGGGCTTCTCAGAGCTGTGTAGTAACCACGTTGCTTGAGAAAAGGCTAGTGGGACCAGGCTCTCCTTCCTCCTGGGGTTTCATGAGAATTAAATGGCTTGAGGGAAAGTACCTTGCTTGAAGCCCAGGGGCAGTTTGTGGGAGCTGGTAGTTGGCCAGCAGATAAGCCCTCTTCTCTAAATAGCAGTGTGTAAAGATATGAACCTTTCCAGATTTTTGGTATTCACAAAGATTCCATAAGTCATGTATAGGCAGTAAAGGCAGGAAAGACACGAAGGTCTTGGTATATTATGACAGTATCCACAGAGCTAGTTTCTGTTAGTGCTTAGGAAACTGTTCTTAGAGCCGAATAAGGTATGATCTACAGACTCAGGATAGGCAGGTATGGGCAGGCACGTTTGTGATGTTACCAAAGTGAATACTACTCTGTTTGCTGTTAGCTTTCACCGCCCCCCCCCCCATTATTCTGAGGACATATCTCATCCCCCCCAGCCTTTACATTTTGGTAAAAAGAGTTGACTAAGAAGAGGGCCCCAGCTTGTTACTGTGAGATTTTGAAGTTAGCTTTTAAAGTCTGTGCCTTACAGAAATTGTCCTATAAATCTGAGCGTGATGCTGTACATTTGGCTGGTATTTTGACAGAGTGTGTGCCTGATGTTCTCTGTAGACCCTTGGTGAGAGAGACAACTTGGTTATTAGAAAGTTAAAATTTTAGATTTAATAAGGGCCGCGCTGCTCCGTGATGGAGTTGGGATTGATATGTAGCTCTGGCCGTCCTCACGGTCATTATATAGCTCAAGCTGGCCTCAGACTCACAATAATTTTCCTACTTTAAGCTTCCCACATACTGAGATAACAAGTGTGTACCAAAATCTGGGGGAATTTCAGTGACAGTGATGAGAGGGAGGCGTGTCTGCAGCAGTGGTCCTCGGAGGACCGGGAGAAACTCAGCATCTCAGCATCTCGTTCAGCTTGGGATCATTAGAGTCGGAAACTCAGCTGCGCCCCAGACACAGGAAGCAGACACGCCGGGGCTGGATCCCAGCAGTCTGGCTCAGCAGTACTTCCAGGTGATTCTGATGACCTCTTTAGCTTAAGGCTAGCAGAGTCAGCCTGGAGGCTTTGGGGGACAGGGGAAGAACCTTTAGAGAGAGGTGGGATGAGGAGCAGTGGCCCTGACTGTTTGGGAGACAGGCAAGGAGGCCATGTTTTGAGGCCATGAAACATGGAAACGTTAAGTCTGATGGATAAAGACAACGGGGAACTCTGAGCGGGCACCTGAATTCCAGGGAGTGAGTCTGGAGGTGTGGGGTGAGGGATGGACATGCCGCGTTGACGTTCCCAGGGCTGGTGCCAGCTGGTTGGCCATGGAGTGTGGTTGTAGTGCTGGCAGAACAGTAGAGGAATAGATCTGTGAGCTGTCTCTACAGAGGCAGCCGTGGCTTCACTCAAGGGACACAGGAGAACATCAAGAGCTAAGCTGGTGGGGCTGTTTGGGGTTATAGCATTTAGCTTACTTATGCAGGTAATGAGTTCCAGAGTTCATGGGATGTAGGTTTACACTGACCCCGATTATAGGCGCGCTCCCTTGTCTTGCAGTAATGTTATCTTCAACCTCCATTCATAGTGCTAGAGCCTTCATGTGTGCGCATGCCTTTTATCTTTTGCTCTAAGGCCTTATGCAAGGCAGAGGTCTCAGAGGTGACCTATCCCCAGGAGAGAAGGGAATGAGGGAGTAGAGCAAAGATGTGACCTGGAGCAGGTTCTGTCTCCACTCCCCTGCTTGCCTGGAGAGGAACTCTAGCTTTGGTTTGTGGTGAGAACTGAAGATGCTGTCTGTGGAGGTTTCCGAAGCTGCCGTTTCTGAGGCAGTCTCTGGGCCTGCAGAATCAAGTCCTATCGGCTTTACTTCAGTACCTGTGAAGAGACAATTCTAGCAGGGTCTGTTAAGACTCTAAACGGTTGATGAATGTGATTTTATGCTTTCCGAAGAATTATCAGAATCTAGAAATATGAGCTCATGAGGTTTATGAGCAGGCCGAAAGGATTTGGTTTCACTGCACCAAGATTTGGCTATTTAACAAATTATTCTCTACCCCAGCTTTGTTGCAGACGAATTTTGCTGTACCAGAGGGGTGTTCCACTGAGACCGAAAACCAAGTACATCTGTGCAGCATCTTCATTTTAAGTAGAAGAACCTCAGATTGGTGGTCCCTAATTCAGAGTCACTCAGAAACATGTGCCCAACTTTCCTTTGGGCTCTAATTGGGCTCTTGCCTTAAAAGAAGGCATGTGGACCACACACTGATTTAGGAAGGTTCTTTGTCCCATATGACAAATGTGTATAGAACATGCTAATTGTGGAAATTGGTTTCTGGGTATCACAATCTCCATACCCATCTAATGTGATTCGAGGTGTGTGTGTGTGTGTGTGTGTGTTCACACAGCACACAGTTCCAATGCCCATCTTGTTTCTGAGATGTATAAGATAACACCTTGTACATATTCAGAGATGTGGTGACAGACTCAGTGGTCAGTCTCGGTGTAGACTTACTAAGGGCTTCAATTGAATCTTTAACTGAGTTTTGAGGAAAAAAAACCAAACCAAAACCAAAACATACATACATATAGTATATATGTATACATATAAATATATATACATTTTATATATATATATATATATATATATATATATATATATATATATATGGACTGGGGAATGGGACATTGCTTTAGATTTAAGACTTGAACTACATAGATTTGTTTTTTTCTTTTCTTATTTGTTTGTTTTTATTTTAGAGATGCAGGCTGGACTCAAACTCTCTATGTAGCCAAGGATAACCAAAACCTTCTGATTCATTGTCACTCATGCCCCTAGTGCTGGGATCAGGCTTGTGCCATCCACTGCGTTTGTCCAGTGCTGGGTCTTTGTGTGTGCGCAGCAAGCACTTTACCAACTGAGCTGCACCCCTAGGTCCCAGATGCATAAGCTTGGTTAAGATTTTATGGGACTCCTAGAAATAATGTTTGCTATCTCCACACACACAGAAATTACTCTTTGATTCAAATTTAGTTGGGGTGGTTTTTACTGTTGAATCGGATTCAACTGCCCAGTTATTTTGGAGCCACCACCCAGCATTTTTAGCATAGTCCAAGGCTTGCATCTTTCTGGAAAGCGTGGCCGCTGTTGCAGCTGACACTGGGACCCAGACTTAGGTAATGTTATTAATCTCGGAAAAGCTGTGCCCCGGCAGCAGCTGCTACTGTAGCTCAAGTCTCTCGAACAAAAGCCATCTCAGTTACCAGAGAACATGAGAAACTGGCGCTGCCCAGTGTGAGTTCGTGAATTTTAGACTTTGAATCATAGTTATCTTTCTACGGGGATCTCCTGATTTAGGGTGTGAAGCTGGGGAACGGCCCAACTGTATACTACGCAGTGGTGGGCAGGAGAGGCAAGCTGTGGGTAGCACCCTCCCTGGGAAGCCCAGTGTAGTTAGCTGAAAGATGGTGGTTACCAGACTAATGCGTTGTAGAACCAGTGAGACACGTAGTGTGGCCGTGCACTCCCTGTGCTCAGAAGGCAGAGGCAGGTGGATTGCTGCAGATTCAAGGTCAGTCTGGTCTACCCAGAGTTCAAGCTAGCCAGAGATCTGTAGAGAGATCCCTGTCCCCCGTGCTAAACAGTAAACACATAGAAAACAGTAAAGCCAACAGTGTACTTGAAGAACATTTGGCCCATATATGAACTTGTGTCTGCGTGTTGACTTGCTATGTAAATGGCAGCTCCCTCCTGCAGTCCAGGCTGGGTGAGTGTGGTCCAATCAGTGATTTTCCACTGATGGGCCTTTTGATACTACTGGAAAAACTAGTGTGGGGATGCCATGATTGTAAGCAGAGGTGAAGATGAGAAGCAGCCAATCATGTGTGTGCGCCCTGGCAGATTACTGTGTATTTACTGAGTTACCGTTTGTTTAACGTTAAGTACCTGAGCTCCTAGCAAAGCTCTTTTGGGTCTGTAAGCTTCGGAGTTATTGGATAAACTGGATCTAAGTGGCTGGAGCAATGGATGTTATTTCTCTGTCCCTCATCTTTGCTTCAGTCATGAAAGCCAGGAACAGTTTCTAAGGTTTTAAGGCATAGAAGTTACAGACTTTGTACGATGCTGCCAGATGCGGAGTGTTATTTTTAATCATCATTGCTTTAAAAACTGCCAAGTTTATCAGGCTTTCTACTCAAATTATTTAAGTGTTAAGGACATATTAGTGCTCCTGTTGCTTTTTAAATATTTTTAGCAATTATGTTTCAATATATTTAGTTTTCTTTGCAATCGTATTTTCTACTTAAACATTCAAGATCATTATTCCAGTAGAGGCTCTGGATTGCTGAAACAGCCTTTGACACCCAAAAGTTAGAAATCCCCATTGTGGCTGACACATATCTTTGTCATTGGACTTTGAGACTGCATTTGTTAAATAATTTGTTAACGGATTTCTTGGCATTAAATAAAGCCAAGACACCTTAGTATGTTTGACCTTTGTTTCTTGACATTGTAGAAAAACTTGGCTTTTGGCTTTTAGTCTTCTGGAGCTTGGGCATTCCCCATTTGGGAGCTGTTGGGCCAGTTAGAAATATGGCCATCTAGCATATTTGTCTGTGTGATCTCTCTGGCTCTGCTGATGATCCGTCTTAAAACTGCTTTTTTATGTTCTTCTTTTTATTTTTATTTGCTTTTCAAGACAGGATTTCTCTGTGTAACTCTGGCTGTCCTGGAACTAATTCTGCAGACCAGGCTAGCCTCGAACTCACAGAAATCCTCCTGCTTCTACCTTCTGAGTGCTGGGATTAAAGGTCTGCACCATCACCACCTGGCAAAAACTACTTTCAAAAAATTACATGTACGTGTGTTTTGCCTGCATATATGTCTGTATACCATGAGCCCTTGGAGGCCAGAAGAGGGTGTTGGATCACCTGGGACTGGAGTCAGAGACAGTCATGATTGTTGGGAATTGAACTTGGATCCTCTTAAGCCAGTGCTCTTAAACCACAGAGCCATCTGCCCAGCCCTAGACTGCTTTCTATGACCAAATGTTTATGGATGTTCTAAGAGACTGCCCTATCCTTCAAGTCAAACTGCCATCACCCTTATGAGAGAGAACAACTGGGCCGACTTAAAACAGAGTCACATGGGCCAGCTGTTGATGTTTCCTTCTAGATTCTAGGAAAGATTGGGAGAGGAGTGTCATTGGAAAGTCACCTGAGTATTCAGCCACCCCTCCCAGCCATTTGTATGATATTCTGTCTGATTATTCATGGCCTCTTTTCGTGGCTTGGAGGAGGGGCTAGAATATAAGGGTCAGGGAAGGCTCAGAGAAGAGGGTTCCATTGGAGTGGCCCAGAGGAAGCCAGCATCCATGCAGGATGAAGACACTCTTTGTATGTCTACTTTCTGGTCAGCCCAGTATTCTCATTGGTTCCCCCAGGGTGAACTTGAGATGGATTTGTACTTTGGTTTGTGATTGGAACCTTAGGAGGAAGCCAGAGATTTGAACAACATCCAGAGAAGAAATTTTAGCACCAGTGGCCAAGAATAGAATAGAAGTGACTCCATACATGCAACGCACTAAGAGCAGAGCCCAGCACATGTGGTAAGTGTTGCTGGCTGCATATTAGAATCACTTTGAGAGAGGTCAGGGAAAAAAAAGCTATCCAGTTGGGTGTGGTGGTGCATACCTTTGATGAGTTGAAGTCCATCTGGATGTACATAGCAAACTCTAGGATAGCCAGGATTACACAGGGAGACTCTGTCTCAGACCAAAAAAATCCAAAAAAACAAAAAATCAAAACACTGTAAGTAGGCATTAAGAACTCTAGTCCCCCAGAATGGAGAGATGGTTCAGTGGTTAAGATGACTGGCCACTCTTCCAGAGGGCTCTGGTCAATCCCTACTCCCCAACATGGCAGCTCACAAGCATTTCTAACTCGAAGTTCGGGGAGATACAACACCCTCTTCCAGTCTCCACAGGCACTAGGCACACACATGCAGGCAAAGCACTCACGAACACAAAATAAACTGATGAAAAAACAAAACAAACCAGAAAACCCCCACCCTAATACAATTAGGGCATGTGGAGGTTATAAGCTCTTTAGTAGTCATTGCCAGTTTCTAATGAAGGGGAAGAGGGATTTTTGAGGTCTTTTATTCTGGGGCATTAAGTGAAAGATTCCTCTGTCAGCTACATAAGCAAGAGATTTTTCCGTAATGAATAGCTGCCTTTCATGGGGCATCTTTGAAGTTGTCTGACCCTTTTCACTTTGAGGCCAGATGCAGTGCAATTTAAAAAATTTAATTTCTTTAGTTTCCTAATACCAGCCTTCATCCAGCTGGCGTTGATTGATTGAGTGCCTTTTAACACTTTTTGAAGAATGTCTTCAAGGTCTCTTCCCTTTTCATACTAAAAGCTTATCACCCACACCAGGGCCTCCCTCCAAGATGCTCCCTTCTCACTGAGATGAGATGGTTTGTCAACTACTGTGATTTACAGCGGGAATGTGAACGAGACATAATTTCTTCTCAAACATTGCTGCACCCACTGGTGAAAGTGACCTGAACTTAGCCAGTCAGGGGTCAGGAAGCAACATTCCCCTCAGCTGGGCGAAAGGGGGCATGGCGCTCTCATTTATCAATGGGCCTCTTCTGCTTTATTCAGGGAGTTGATTGCCACATGCCAGCACCGGGCAGCTGGAGCATTAGTTGGAGATCGTAGCTCTTCTGTCCAAGTGGAGGGACTGATGGAAGGGAAAGAACAAGAGTGACGTTCAGAGATGACTTATGGGAAGATGAGCTGAAGAGGGTTGGGAGTTGGATCTCAGAGAAGACTTCTGTGGCCTGGGCCCATCCTGTATAGAGCTCTATCAGAGGTGCCTAGAGCTCATTCAAGACTATGGTTCCTATTCAAGCCCCAAGACTTCTGGAACTTTTGGTCTCGTGACTGCTGGAACCTCCCGTTGTGCAGCTTTGATTGCCTGCAGGTGCTGCTGTGCAGGCGCTCCCACTTGATGCTTAGCCCCTATGCTATGCTGTGGATATTGCTGGTGCTGAGCATCCAACGCAGGAGTGTGGTTGCTGGCCTGGTCTTCAGCTGTCCTTTGGTCTCTGCTTGTCTTCCCTTCCTCCACAGGGATGTTCTCGTACCTTTCTCACTTTTATTTCCTTATGGAGAAACAGAGATGTAAACTTGTTAAGTTTCCCGTTGTGGTTGTCAGCATTGTTGTTTTTCTCTTCCATTGAAGGGTACTTGACTTTGTCCCTGAAGGTTGGCAAAGGGCAAACACTTAGGGATATGGGTAACATATCCTTCAATAAATGAGAAGTTGGGAGATAGGAACTTATAGAAGCCCCTAGGGATATGAAAACATCACAATTGCAGTACAAGAGAACAAGCGAAAGTTCTGTGTCATAAGGTCCTTCAGAATTGCAATCCCCTGAGTTCAGTAAGAACTGTCTATTTTTCTACTTAATTCTGAAGATGAACTGCAGAGTTGTGGATTGGACAGTAGGGGCTGATCTACTGGAGACAGACTGAGGAGGAGCACTAAGGAGGAGCACCCAGGAAGGGCACCAAGGAGGTCTTTATGTTCCCTTTCTTCTTGGACTCTCTATGTAGAATTCCTCTCTCCCAGCTCTAGATGAGGGCCCCCCCTGGAACATATATTTAATAGATGTTGAGACAAAGTTAGGCCATGTAGTGACTTTATGGCCAGCTCCTTCATAGGAAGGCTGACAGTATGGGATGCCAGACTTTATGGCTGTGAGGCCCGTCATTGCTGCTTACTTCAGAGCACTCATCATGTCCAACCTCGGCTATCTGAGCCCCAACATCAGCTCAGTGTTCCTTCTCCTGTTGGGAAAATCTGATTATAACCCCATTCTGCAACTTGCTGATCTCAGAGACCCAGGGCCAGTTCTTCCATTGCTCAGGGTTTTGCATTTTAAATGAGCATATTCAATTTACTAACTTTGTAAAAAAATGATAGTCTTTAAATTTTTTATTTTATTATTTATGTATTTCATATATATGTGTAGGAGCATGTGGCTACCTACTGAAACCAAAAGAGGGTATTGGGTTCCCCTGGACCTGGAGTTATAGGCAGGTGTGAGATGCCTGATGTGTGTGCTAGGGACCAAACCCAGGTCATCTGCAAGAGTAGCAAGTGCTCTTAACCCCTGAGCTATCTCTCCAGCCCCCAACTGATACTCATTTTTTTAAACAGACAAACAAACAAACAAACAAGAGTTACATCATGCTCCTTCAGAAGTGTTTGTTGATGTTGAAATGAGAAAATGTGTGCTGCTTGGTTGGGAGAAGGGTCTGATGATGCAGGTTGTTTTAGCCTGTGGGGCAAGGCAGGCCTGTGAATACAATAAAGTTAAGGCAAAAGTGTAAGAGAAGGAGATTCTAGGATGGAGTTTGCATTGGCTTGCTCTCTCTAACAGACCTTGATATCTCTGTGGCAGGTAAAGAGATAATGCTGCTGTTCAGGTAGGAGCATCCTGCTGCCTGAGTGAAGGTGAGGTTTGCCAAGGGAGGGCATCTTGGGAGCAGGCAGGGTTTTCTGAAGGACAGAAGCTTCACCTTTGCACAGGCCTCACAGGAATGCAACCCTTGGCTATTTCTAGAGCTGAACGTGTCCTGGTTTGAGGAAGAATGCATTGATTTCAGACTTTGGCTTCTCTGTCATTGCCCTGATCTGTTTTGTGTGCATATTTGAAATACCAAAATAAAGTCTTGTAGCCAGTGCTTTTAAGGGCGGATGGGAGAACAGATCTGTTTTTCATCTATGAACCCGAGAACTCTGACCGTAAATTTGGCCATTAGTATCTGGTCCCAGAAAAATTTTTAAATAATGAGTCAAAACTGGGGAGAGACTTGCCAATCATTGTACTATCTGTTCTCTGATAACCTTAATTATTTGCTTGAAAGCATTTGCCTCCTGTAAAAGAAACTTGAGTGCTGTGGAGAATTTGTAGAGTTGAGTATTTTTATTTTTATCAACAAAATCATATCAGTGGAAATGGGATGTGCAGCCGCTGTTGGGGAAGGCATTGTTAAAAGTTGGACTAAAGAGATTCCTTCTCAGTTATAGGAAAAAGCTACTGTGCACCAAAGGAAGTGGAACGTTCCCCTTTACCTCCAAAAATGAAGTTGCCTTTGGCCAAGTAATTATCAGGATGAGATGCAAACTCTCTCTAAACAAAGTGAACATAGTCACTCTTCAGCAACTTGGAATTTTGATATTGAGGAGGATTGGATATTTTAATAAGGTTGAAGTGATTTCACTGTTATTACAGTGTGTATGAGTGTGCGTGTGTGTAGGTGCAAGCACACAGGTTGATGCTAGAGAAGAGTCTTGGGTGTCCTGATCTATGACGTTTTGCCCTATTCCTTTGAGAACAGGTCACTCGCTGAAGCCGGAGTTTGCCTGGCACCAGCGGGTTCCAGTGACCCTTCTCTCTCTGCCTCTTGAAGTGCTGTGGTTAAAGAACTATAGGATCACACCAGCTTCTTTGTGTAGGGATGGGGGATTTGAACTCGGGTTCTCACGCTTATGTATGCAGTGCTTTTAGCTACTGAGTTTAAGTTTAAATTCATGACTTGAATCTTTAAAAAATTCACATTATGACTTGTTTAACTTTTAATGTCATACATTTTAAATCTTTTTTTTCTTTTTAAAGATTTATTTTATTTATTTTATGTGTATGAGTACACTGTAGCTGTACAAAGGGCCATGAGCCATCGTGTGTCGCTGCTCTTGAACTCAGGACCTCTGCCAGCCCTGCTCGATCCCCCACCCCCCCACTCCGCCCCATTCGCTCTGGCATAATTTACTGCAGCTGTCTTCAGACACACCAGAAGAGGGCCTCCGATCTCATTATGGGTGGTTGTGAGCCACCATGTGGTTGCTGGGATCCGAAGTCAGGGCCTTCGGAAGAGCAGTCAGTGCTCTTACCTGCTGATCCATCTCGCCAGCCCTTAAATCTTTTTTTTAAAAGGTGAATCTAAATTATAGTCAAGTAAGTAATACAGCCTACTTTGCATATTTTCCAACTGTGCATGTTGAGGAAAAAAAAACCAAAGCCATTTCTTTCTTGTCCCAAATCCTTTCTGGCTGCCATAATGCTTTGTGTGTGTGTGTGTGTGTGTGTGTGTGTGTGTGTGTGTGTGTGAAGTCTCTGAATCCAGAGAAGTTCTCTTACTTGTTCATAGCTGCATTAGAAGGATTGTTGGTCCCTCTGTTTGGGTGGAGGAGACAACTCTGGAATTTTAAGTATTCATTCACCAAGAGTTGAGTTTCCCCAACCTCCTGATACTTCTCAATTGCTGCAGATGGTGTTCTTGCTTTTAGGACACTTATGGAAGAATTTCTCATGGATTCCCAGAACACCAGCAGACCTCTTCCTGTGGTCTCTCCTCTGCTTTGTTGTCTCCTGTTTGCATTATTCTGTGTTTATTATCTTGTAGGTCGCTGCTAATCTACGGTTACCTTTCCTTTCCTTTGAGAAACCCTGAATGTGGCTAATATATAGTTAAGCTAAGGCCTCTCCAACACAAGTCATGACTGGGTGGGCTTTTAAAACTTGAGTTACTCACATGAAGGATGTTTCTGATGTCTCCCTTCTCTGAGGTAAAATGGTTCCTAATACTCACACGCATTATGATTTGCTCTATTTTATTTGTAAATAGTATTAATCTCATTTCATTTATTTATTTATTTACTTATTTGTTTTACTTTTTTTTTTTACCTGTTACATGAATGAGTGTTTTATCTGCATGTATGTATGTGCACCGCTTGCATACCTGTTGTTCACAAGTCCAGAAGAGGGTGTTAGATAGTACTGGAGTTCCAGCTAGCCAAGCCCAGGTCTTCTGCAAGAGCAGCAAGTGCCCCCAACCACTGATCCATCTCTTCAGCTGCACTTGAGTTTGACCAAAGGAAGGAACCGTCTCCAGAGAGTTCTGCTTTGAGTGGATCAGGTGGGGGGAGGAGATGCTTTTGAATTGTAACACATAGAGCACAAGAGTTTAGGGATTGGGATAACTGGTCTGACATTCTCCGCTTAATTCAGGTGTGGACGTGAGGGAATATTATGAAATGCACCGTGCTCTTTACACGTATCTCATTGTCTGATGTCATCCAGGATTTCCGTGAGTTTTGATGCATTCCTTGCAAGCGAGAGTGTAGTGGAATGTTCTCTGTCCATTTTAAACTGCCATAAATGTTGGTTAATTGCTTGATTTGGGAGGAAGTAGCTCATGTGTTCATCTGAGCCTGGTTAAGTTGGTCAACAAATACTGAGAACCGAGTGGGTGTGAGCCTGTGTTCTGGCTTCTGATTGTATCTGTTAAAGAATAAACTTAGTCCCTGCCCTCCGTTTGGAGATTGTCTCAGCGCTGCATAAACAGCAAACATGCCACTGTAGACGCAAGCCCTTTAGAGCTAGTATTAGCTCATGACTTGTAGTGATTGACAACTGTGATGGCTTTTACCTTCCTTTAAAAAGTTCTCTCTGATTTCCTAGGATGGTCTGTTCTATATCAGGTGGTAGTATACCATGCACTGCAAAATTTCTGTGGTATGACACAAGGGTGTTGTGTCTATCCCCAGAGACTTGATGCACTAGTGTAGAAATACCAAAAGGGAGCCCTTTGATGATTAGTTTAGCTTGGAGAGGATTTTGGTGTGTTTTGTTTGTTTCTTTTTATTTGTGCACTTACCTATATGTATAAATGATGTGCATGCATATGTATGATTGTGTATCTGTGCTGTCAGTTGTCACCTGTCTTGTTTGAGATAGATCTCCTACTTATTACTTAAGACAACAGACTAGTTGGCCATGACCTTCCACTGAGTCTCCTTTCTCTTCTCCGACTCCTATCATACTATAGTGTCTATTGTTATTGCTGTGAAGAGACAGCAAGACCAAGGAAACTCTAACAAAGGCAAACCATTTAATCTGGGTTATCTTACAGTTTCAGAGATTCAGTCCATTCTCATTATGTCAGGAAGCATGACAGCGTCCAGGAAGGCTAGAGGAGCTGAGAGTTTTACATGTTGTTCTGAAGACAAATAGAAGACTGTCTCCCACGTGGCTAAGAGGAAGGTCTCAAAGGCCACCCCCACAATGACACACTTCCTCCAACAAGGCCATGGCTACTCCAAGAGCTCGTAATAGTGCCACTCCCTGGGCCAAGCATATACAAACCAACACATTCCATTCCTGTCCCCCATAGGCTTGTTCAAATACATATGGTCTATGGGGACCATACCTAAACATAGCATAATGCAAACTACATTTAGTCCGACTTCAAAAGTCTCCATAGTCTATAGCAGTCTCAACAACGTTAAAAGTCCAAAGTTCAAAGTCTCTTCCGAGATTCACCCAGTCACTTAACTGTAATCCCCTATAAAGCCAAAATCAAAAAGCAGATCCCATACCTCAAATATCACAAGATATATATTACCCTCCAAAATGTCATAGTGAGAACATACTGGACCAGATAAGACCCAAATCCAGCGGGGCAGACTCCAAGCTCTGCTTCTCCATGTCTGGCGTCAAAGTACTCTTCAGGTTTCCAGCTCCTTTCTTCCTTGTTTTGCAGATATATGCTGCTTGTCTGGCTTTCCTGGATTTCCATGGTTTCTGATGACTCGAACTCAAGTCTTTATGCTTATGTAGCAAGTGCATTATCTACTGTGCCATCCCACCAGTCCCCAGGATGTTTAAAAGATGAATCTGCAGTGCTCGGGAAACTCAGATGTCAAGTGATTGTAACACATAAGAGGATCTAGGTGACCATAATGACTTCCCAGTGCCTTTTGTGGGCCTTGAAGCATGGTATCTTAAAATCTTACCAAATGGTACCAGCAGGAGTATGAAGGGACAGTCAACAGCTGTCCTGCAAGATGCTCCTGCATGGCTGTAAAGGAATTTTCTACTTATCTTAAAGTAGGTCACTAAGACACCCCTCCCTCCATTCCAGAGGTCTTGGCCCATAGGGGGCCCAGAAGACTGGACAAACAGAGCTTACTGTGGTCCTCAGTTTGCTGTTATTGTTCAATACCAAGGCTAAGCATTGTAAACTCCATTTTCGTGGCTTCATTTGGGAGTACTTTCAGGTCACATAAAGATGTTTTCTCCTGTCAGTCTGATACTGAGGTATTAGCCATGACACCTTGTAGAAGGCAAAAGAAGGCGGAGGAGGAAGAGGAGGAGGAGGAGGAAGAGAAATCATACCTTTGTCTCACATTCTCTTTCTCAAAATTATTTATTCACCTAGTGTCTGTCTGTCTGTTTATCTATCTATCTATCTATCTATCTATCTATCTATCTATCTATCTATCTATCTATCCATCCATCCATCCTGTGGTGCTAGGGATAGAATCCAGAGCCTTGAGCATATTGGGCCAGTATTCTACCACCATGCTACATCCCAGATCAAAAGTGTCTAATTTAAAGTTGTAGAGATAATTTTTTAAAGATTTATTTATTTATTTTATGTATATGAGTACACCATTACTCTCTTCAGACACACACTAGAAGAGGGCATTGGATCCCATTACAGATGGTTGTGAGCCACCATGTGGTTGCTGGGAATTGAACTCGGGACCTTTGGAAGAGCAGTTAGTGCTCTTAACTGCTGAGCCATCTCTCCAGCCTAAGATAATTTCTGTACTCTGAAATCTCTCGGTGTCTCTGCCTTCAGGGTCTCTCTATGCAGTCTAGGTGGGTCTCAAACTTACAGTTCTCTCACTTCAGGCTTCCAGCTGGACAACCTTATAGTTGTGAGCTGCCAAGCACATCTTTGAAATATCTCACCATCTCCTCCTCTTCATTTGAGACAAGATCTCACTCTTTAGCCTACGATGCTCTCAGACTCATGGTGATCCTTCTGCCTCAGCCTCGCAAGTCCTGCGATTACAGGTGTACAGCTAGCTCAAAAAGTGGCTCCCTCCACCACCCAGTAGGGTTTCTCTGTGCAGCCCTGGCTGTCCTGGATCTCACTGTGTAGACCAGGCTGGCTTCAGACTCAGGGCTCTTGGATCCACCTGCTTTTGCCTCTCAAGTGCTGATATTAAAGGAGTCTAACCATAAATTTGTTACATGCTCTGTCATGGGAGCTCCAGTTTTACAAGGCAGAAATTGAGGGTTGCTGTTTGGCCAGCTGCACCAATTCCTTTGCTGTCTAGGATATGTGCAGTTAAAATGGACGTGGCTTGTGCTTTACTTTATAACACTGGTTCCTAAGTCCTTCTTGGAGACCTGAGTGCTTCTGGCAGCTTCTTTTCCATGTGCTGGCTTTCTTCAGTTGGGTCTGAATTTCTGTGTCTGGAGGCAGGTGTTCTTGGTCATGACAAGTCAGTGTTCACAGTGTCTGAGGGAAGTGGCAGTGGATGCCCACTGGGAAGGAACTGAGTGATGAACAGAGTGCATTCTTGGAGCACCTGCCTCCTGCTGCCTTTGCCATCAAAGAATTTCTCCGGACTTACCTTGGATCTAATTGGAGTCAAGAAACTCACTGTGATGTAAAATGGGTGGGATTTGGCCAAGTGGCATCCATTAAAACAAAGCTCAGGAAAGCTTTTGTTTAAATCCAGAGCACCCACTTACTAACTTATGCCCAGAATCACGTCTGCCAGCATGTTAGACCATTGTGTGACTGGACCAGTACCCTTTGCTCACTGATGGTGGGTAGAGACAGGAGCCACACTGGGAGGTGCTTCCTGATGACAGTGGAATGACAAGAAGGGGTGAGAGTGGGGATTCTGTCATGTTGCCATTTACTAACACTCGGTTCTTGAGGCAACGGGGTCAGTTGTCAGAGCTGTATGTAGGTGTGTACATACAGACCCAGGTGCAGTTGGGTATGCCAGCCGACCTTCTGAGGGATGCAGTGTTAGCCTGGTTTGTTGTTGTGGCTTTTTCTTTTTTTTCCTTTTGGTCATGCATCATGGATTTTAGACCACAAATGATTTTGCATGACTCAGTTGGATTTTTGTTGATTTCAGAATTTACCTTGCTGGGAAGTCTTTCCTGTGGGGCATATGTTTGTGTGCATGTGAGTGTGTGAGCACACACGAGCACACGTGTATGTACGTATGCACACATGCTATGGCAGTGGCAGGAAACTTAGTTTGTCCTCCCATATCATCTGTTTCTCCAAGTCATTGTCTGAACAGCTTTTATCACTGTGTTTGAACTTTCCCCCAAGTCAGCTGTTCATGAGAGAAGGGGGACCTGGGAGAAAAACTTTACAGTAGATATTTGATAGCCTCTTATACCTAACACCGCTGACTCAGAAGATGTGACTATCCTAAAGTACAGCTGTGCTCTCGACACAAGCCAGCAGGGCGGCTGGGATGAGGTGCCAAAAATCAAGGTCACCTAGACCTTGCTCTAGCATGGTAGTTCTGCTGCAAGTTAAGAATGATCTGGTGGTCCAGTAAGGGCAGCTTTGTGGATACGATGAGGCCTGAGATGAACAGAGGGTCAAGCTCAGGCCTCTCCAAGAGCCACCACAGCATGTGTTGGGGCCTAGGACAAACTTATGGCTGGTGTTATTTGTGTGTGTGTGTGTGTTTGTCAATATAAGGTTTTCTGTGTAGCCCTGGCTGTCCTGGAATTCACTCTGTAGGCCACAGATTGGGGTGCCTGTGCCTCTTTGTTTAATCCTTCTCCTTGACAGAAAAACCAACTCCACCATTTGGGCCAAATTTGAAGCAAGCATTTATTAAGTTTTAAATACCGACCAAGAGATGGACTTTGGTCAGGCCCATTCGGGGAATGTCCTACCTGAGAATGGCCTCAAGCCACGTGTTGTAGGGGATTCTGAGGATAAATCTATAGTCCACTCTATTTTCCCCTTGAGGCTTTATTTCCCAAGAACTACAATTCCCAGAATTCCAGGAAGTTAACCTAGTTCCTAGGCAGGTGGAGTTTACAGGTTAATTTTGGGCATTACATCTGTGTGCTGGACCAAAGGTGTGAGCTACCATGCGTGTTTTCTTTTGTAACGTGTGTGGTCTTCACTGAACAATGACTCTCCACAGCTGATCTGAAGGTTTCTGTGCCCATTAGGCATCTATTTGTTTTATTTTTGCTTACCCCTTCTTTAACTTAAACACAAAGTCCTTAGAAAAAGTCTTTGCTGGGTGTACTGGCTGGTTTTGTGTGTCAACTTGACACAAGCTGGAGTTATCACAGAGAAAGGAGCTTCAGGTGAGGAAATGCCACCATGAGATCCAGTTGTTAGGCATTTTCTCAATTGTTGATCAAGGGTGGGAGGACCCCTTGTGGGTGGTACCATCTCTGGGCTGGTAGTCCTGGGTTCTATAAGAAAGCAAGCTGAGCA
This sequence comes from Mastomys coucha, assembly GCF_008632895.1. Lineage (NCBI taxonomy): Eukaryota > Metazoa > Chordata > Mammalia > Rodentia > Muridae > Mastomys > Mastomys coucha. The sequence goes on from NW_022196897.1 coordinate 46,606,589, forward strand.
AGGCAAGGGAAGCAAACCAGTAAGTAACATCCCTCCATGGCCTCTGCATCAGCTCCTGCTTCCTGACCTGCTTGAGTGCCAGAACTGACTTCCTTTGGTGATCAACAGCAATGTGGAAGTGTAAGCTGAATAAACCCTTTCCTCCCCAACTTGCTTCTTGGTCATGATGTTTTGTGCAGGAATAGAAACCCTGACTACACTGGGTAATCCTAGCTGACCTGAAAGTGGTGATCCTTCTGCCTCAGCTTCCTGACTACTATGATTACATGTGTGTAACCACATCACTATCTATCTATCTATCTATCTATCTATCTATCTATCTATCTATCTATCTATCTATCTATCTATCTATCTCTTAAACTCCAGATTTTATCCCCTCCTGGTCCACCCTCCGACTGTTCCACATTCCATACCTCCTCCCCGACCCCTCTCTCCACAAGGATGCCCCCATTCCCCAACTCCCACCCCACCAGACCTCTAAACTCCCTGGGGCCTCCAGTCTCTTGAGGGTTAGGTGCATCTTCTCTGTCGGTTCAACCCAGACCCGGTAGTCCTCTGCTGTATATGTGTTGGGGGCCTCACATCAGCTGGTGTATGCTGTCTGTTTGGTGGTCAAGTGTATGAGAGACCCCCTGGGGGGGGAGGTCCAGGTTAATTGAGACTCCTGGTCCTCCTACAGGTGTCGCCCTCCTCCTCTGTTTCTTTCAGCCTTTCCCTAATTCAACCACAGGGGTCAGCAGCTTCTGTCCATTGGTTGGGTGCAAATATCTGCATCTGACTCTTTCAGCTGCTTGTTGGGTCTTTCAGAGAGCAGTCAAGATAGGTCCTTTTTTTGTGAGCGCTCCATAGCCTAAGTAATAATGTCAGGTTCCTTGAGCTGGATCCCACTTTGGGCCTGTCACTGGATCTTCTTTTCCTCAGGCTCCTCTCTACATCCCTTTACATTTTTTATTTGTTTGTTTGTTTTTGTTTTTGTTTTTTCGAGACAGGGTTTCTCTGAATAGCCCTGGCTGTCCTGGATCTCCCTCTGTAGACCAGGCTGACCTCGAACTCAGAAATTCGCCTGCCTCTGCCTCCCAAGTGCTGGGATTAAAGGCATGCACCACCACTGCCCGGCATCCCCTTATATTTTTAAAAGCATGGCTGTCAGTAGAAACTTGTGGTTCTATGGGGCCCTATCTGGAAAGATTCTGTGCAGATTCGAGAAGCATTTCCAAGGCAGGATTGGGCCTGAGCCGTGCTCCTTTTGTATGTAAAGGCTTGTTTGTAAAGCTTGTTTGTGAAAAAGATTTAACTCTAATAACCACTCCAGCTTTCTAGATATTATCCTCCTAATATCTTTCCAGTTTTGTTTGCTTGCTCAAAGCTAGGCTGGCCAGCTACCCGGCAGCCTGCTGCGGAGGACGCTGAGCCGGTTAAGGGAGGCAGAGCAGCTGGAACTCTGCACATTCGGAATCAGGCCCCGCTGTTAATTAGCTGAGTGACCCGTGGGTGGAGTCAAGTCTCCCAGGGTCTCTGTTTCTTCGTTGGTAAAACAAAGGCTTGGAAAAATAAATACGGGCTTGGACCACATGATAAGAAAGGTCACTGTGTTTGCTTGTGTTGTAGCTCTGTGAATGACAGCACCCTGAAATTCCTTATCCTTCTCTAAGGGCCCCACAAAGCTGCTTCACTCTGAGCATTGAGATGTGGCTTGTCACACTGAGGCCACCTGAAGTTTTCAAGTTAGGGAGGCAGGTGTGGGATTCCTCTCCTGGTAGAAGTTTCTCGAAGCACCTCCCCTTGTCCCTGGCTCCCCTGACCCTTGTTGGTTTTGGAGCTGTGTGAATGCTTTCTGCCCTGGTGCATCAGAGCCGTGAGGAAACAATAGTTCCATTGTCTCTTGTTGTAGAGATGTTCCCAGTTTCATCTTAATCCTGGACCATTGTGTTATTTTAACAAACTTGGTACCGCCCCCATGCAAAATGCAGTTGGTTCTTTTTT
>NW_022196897.1:46608581-46612338 GCF_008632895.1 Mastomys coucha
TTTTTTTTAAAGGACTCAGCAGCAATCCACACCCATTCCCCTCATCTCCTTCCCAAAGTCATAACTATATATAGTAAAAATGCACGGGAGTATGCACTGTTTAATTGGGCCACCTGGCATCAGGGTTAAAATGTGCTCCATCTGTATTTAGTTTGCAAATGCTTGTGAGGTATGTTCCAAACCAGTAACCTTCCAAAATGGTTTTTGTGGTTTATAATTAGTGGCACCTGTAAAACATTTCTTCTAACCATGTAGCTTCTTTCTTATTAATCTTTGCGATTTCATGTTTTCTTTTCTTTTCTTTCTTTTTTTTTTTTTTTTGAATCAGGGCTAGCAAAGTCTATCACCATGGCAAATGTCTTACTACCAGTGCTGGACGCAGGTTGGGCCTGGTAACCCTAATTAGCTGTGGAATGCGGGGAATGCATTGCATGTGGCTGTTGTAAGTTTTATAACATGACAGTGAACTTCTGATGTCTTCACGGACAGCTATAAAGCATTCCTCGTGTCTCTACTACTGTTTCCCACCACATGTTTTTCCATAGGAAAGTAACATACGTCTAAGGTACTTCAGGTTTCCCTAAGGGGTCTGTTCTGAGCCTGGATGACACACGCGGGCAACATGCAAGCAGCATACCTAATTTTCCCTACATTTAACTCCTTTCTTTTTCTCTTCAGAGACAAAAGAGTGTTGAAAATGTTGAAGGCTGTGCTGAAGAAGAGCCGAGAGGGCGGAAAGGGAAGCAAGAAGGAAACAGGTACGTGCACTGAGCGGAGCTATCTCGGTGGACCGTGCAGGGCACCCAGATCCTACCACCCCAGGCTGGGTTGGTGCGGAGAGGCTCAGCTTGAAAGGCGTCCTGGAGGCTGTGAAGAATCTGTACTCTGAGTGGGGGGTGTGTGTGTTGTGTCTTTTTCTAATATTTACTTTTATTTGATGTTCATATGTTTGTGAGGGTGTCAGATATTCTGGAACTGGAGTTACAGACAGTTGTAAGCAACCATGTTGGTGCTGGGAATCGAACCTGGGTCCTCTGGAGGAGCAGCTGGTACTCTTAAGCTCAGAGGTATCTCTCCAGCCAACCCCTTCCCCTTAATTTTTTTTTTTAAATTAATTCATTTTTAAAAATGAGAAACAATGTTGGAAATTAAGTTCGAGTTTTGCACCGAAGACGAGCAGTTCTTAATTTTAATAAGTCATTCTGATCCGGAAGTAAAGTTAAAAGACATTGAAGGCTAGCAGTTGTGTGTAGGAATTTGATTTCTAGAAAGCCCTTTCCCTTGTCCCACATGGAGTTGAGTTTTATGCTTGACCAACTGTTGCCTGACGGGTTCTTGTGTTTTTGAGTATCAAATTTTATTCCTAACAGGTGTAGACCCACTTCACGCCAGACTGCTCACTCCGTGTTAGGAGAGCGGCTTAATTTGGCTTTGGTTCCTCTGCAGCCTGCAGTGTTCTGGTGCATATTTGGCCATTGTGGCCCTAGCAGCACTACATTCCATGTGGTCACCTCCTCTGAGGTTGTTCATCAGTCAGTCTTACCTTCTGGTTTCCTCAGAGAGTCTATGCATCCTGTACTTGTATCCACGGTTAAAGTGTTACCTTTAGGAAGTGAAGCCCACTCTTTAGACTCAGGTTAAATCTGCTCTTGTTGGCCAATGGCTCCTTTTACAATTACTTAATGTCAAGTAATGTTTCAGCTTTTGTTTCTGTTCAACTATAGATAAGTACTCACGGTAATGAGGTGTCACCAATTATGGTTTATTTTTAATCCAAAAGGCCTTATATATTGTTAATTTGTTTCCATGCGTTTATGAGGGGCTCAGTAGACCTCTGAATATCATGGCTATGTGGGACCTAGATAAAATTTCTACTTATTACTAATTATTCCTTAAACCAAGCCTGCAAAGTGGCAAGCTCACCTCAGAAGTGAAGCCTTTGGTGCAAGGTTGCTGTTAGGATTCCATTTTACGCTTCTCATTAATGCCTGGGTAAACAGAAAGAAAAGAAGAAAGCAGATTCTAATGATATAAACAGAAGGCGGCGGCATAGTTAGCTCATAACCTTGGAGAACCAACCCCTAGCTTTGAATAAGTAATTAGAATTGTTACTATGGAGAAATTTTAGTTCACATAATTTCTTTCCAGGGGTTCATTCATCCTCTGCTGGGTCAGGGCCAAAATGTCTTTCTCATTATTTTTTTGAAAGCAGTTAATTTTTTTTTCAAAGTTTTGGCTCATCTGATACTAATTCTAGACTTTCTTGTTGCCATCGAAGCCTTTGTAATTTTTAGCATGAACTAAGCAGTCTGTTGGGGTGGAACAGCCAAGCAAACAGGTACCCCCCCCCCCCCCCCCAGGACCAGGGTCTTCAAGCCACATTCCCTATAGAGTAACAAAATCTCTCAGCAAAGACCCTCCTCTTTTACAATGCCAGAATCCTGGGAAATAGCAGTTTAAATGATGCCTAGCACCTGTGCCTTCCAGGCAGGCCAGTCGGGGAGCACACTTTGCCTTTGAAAGGTTTTCAGTTTCAAAACACGGGATTTGGGGTTTAGGTCTCCCTTTGGCCTTTTAAGAGTAACTACTGCTTTGTCTAAACTCTGTCTTTATAATAGGCTCCACACTCCTGGCTTTTCACTAGGGCAAACCAACTTGAAAATGTAATGCGAACATTTCGTGTAAAGCATCTGTATAGTTTGGGCCATTTTCTCTTAACTACAACCTGGTTGTCTTGTGTTGGGAAGAAAGCAGTTGGAATTTACATCCAGATGAAGTTATGTGAAGAGAGTTTGGTAAATACTTGGAATCTGACAACTTTTATGCCGAGTTCTGTGCTAACTGTTGTCATCTAAATGAGTCCTAGCTGAGCCTCTCTGTAAGTTAAAGCCAGTGGATCCAAGACACTTGAGAGACTGGGTAACAGCTTCTCCTTTGGTGTGGGAAGGGTTTGCAATACTGTTCCCAGTTAAAGGCAATCTTTATTGCAAGGACAGAAGGAAATTCCCATGTAATTGAGCTCATAGTCATAAAACTTAGGAAACAGTTGTTTAAAAAACTGAGTTGAGCTTTTCACATCCTTTGTAGAATTTTCTCTAATAGGTTTGTTTTGCTTTTATGCTGAGCATAGTTTGAGAATTTGGAAAACAGAGCAATGGAGTTAGAGTTAGGGGTACTCCTCAAAAGAAACTAAATGTTTTTCAGAAATTTGGAAAGAAGAGTGTTTTTGATTGGATTGTTTCATTTTGGGGGTCATTTCTGAGGCAAAGTTTCTCCATGCAGCCCAGCCTGGCCTTGAGTGTAGGTTCTTCCTGCTGTCTCTCCCCAGTTGCTGGGATTACAGTTCTGTGACCCCACCTCTGCCTAAACAGTAGTATTCCTCACACCCACATCCAAGGATTCAGCCTAGGCTGTCAACAACTAGTGAGCATCCTGCCGCTGAGCTATATCCCCAGCCTTGTCCCAGAAGTATGGAAGAGCTTTGCTTCCAACTCCTGTCTCTAAAAGAACGTATGATTGTGTCTACCTCAAACTGTCTGGAAGAAAAAAATTAGCAAGTGGTGAAACAAAAGTTATATGTATGTCATAGTCTGTGAGATAGAATCCCTTTTGGGGGAACTCTAACATTAGCATTCTTTTGAAAAATGATTACACATTTTTATCTATGCTTATCAATGGGTAAAAAGTGAGGTTTGGGAATGTAGAGAAGAATATTGGGAAGTGAAATTTCAGAAACTTCAAAGTTTTTTTTTTTTTT
>NW_022196897.1:46612348-46615767 GCF_008632895.1 Mastomys coucha
GGGGTACATGTTCTCTTTGTCCTCGTTGACCTTGAACTAGGTCTGTGGAAGCAAAAATAAATTAAGCGCTGGCAAGATGGCTCAGCTGGTAAAGTACTTGCTACCAAGCCTGAAGAATGACTTACATTTGATCCCTAGGACACACAGTCTAGGAAGAGAGAGTTAACTTGTGAAGGTTGTCCCCTCATCTCCATATGTGTAGATCCCCATGCATACACATGCGTGTGTGTGTGCCCTCTCATTCTTGAGCACATGTGCACATGTACATGCACACACATACTACAGAGAAATGTAACTTTAAGAGTCAGTATTTAGCCACAGGAGAAGGGTGTGTTAGACTAAGGCACCCTTTTGGTTGTTTACATGCTAAGAATCTTGATCTAAACAAGCACATGAGGTGCCATCTTTATCTCAAAGCTCTTCAGAGAGGTTTGCCACCTGCTATACCCTGTTTCTTGATTTCATTTGACCTATCTTACCATGTGATTTTCACGTGACTTTATTAAAATGAGCTAACTACTATATTTTGTAGTCAGGAGTATCTGATGCTAGATCTGAACCTAACGAAAGCATAGAGTGTACGTTGAACTATCAGTGCAAGACAGCCTTTTTCCTGTAGAGAAAAGGGGTAATGTTCCATGTCATGAGAGCAAAATGTTGTCATAGCAGAAATCCTTAATAATATGTGTAGGTTTTATATAAAAATAAATGATAAAGCTTTATTGAAGGACTCAAGACTTGACTGAATAGTAAGAAATATCATATTACTGAGTGGGTATACACAAGCATAGTTATTATTTTAAACAAACTAGGTCTCCTAAAATTATAGTTATTTAATCCCGTGTGAAATCTACCTTTGTTATTGATGCTTGTAGTCCTGGGGAGTAAAACCTGAGGCTAGAAATATGTTTCAATCACTGATCTAAACCTATGCTCATCACAACTTTTTGGTTTTGAGGATTTTTTTTTTAAAGTTTTTTTTTTTTAAAGGATTAGTTTTAGGTTGTAGCAAAATTAACCTGAAGGTACAGCAGCTTCCTCTATACGTGCATGGCTTCTCCTATTATCAACAACCATACCACAGTGCTTCATTTGACTTACTTAGTTGTCATACTGACAATCACAGTAATGTAAAGACAGTTTATGTTAGGGCTCATTTGTTGATGTCTATGTCCCATGGTTCAGAGAAATATATTGTAGTATCATATAGAACACCGTGAGCTGGGTGCATGCCTTTAATCCCAGCACTTGGGAGGCAAAGGCAGAGGCGGGTTTCTGAGTTCGAGGCCAGCCTGGTCTACAGAGTGAGTTCCAGGACAGCCAGGGCTTTACAAAGAAACCCTGTCTTGAAAAGAACAAACAAACAAAAAAAACCAAAAACACTTTGACATCCTGTGTTTCTTTTTTTCTAACATGGTATAAAATAGATATAAAAATTCATGTGGGGGCTAGTGAGATGGCTCAGCAGTTAAGAGCACTGACTGCTCTTCCAAAGGTCCTGAGTTCAAATCCCAGCAACCACATGGTGGCTCACAGCCATCCTTAATGAGATCTGACACCCTCTTCTAGTGTGTCTGAAGACAGCTACAGTGTACTTACATACAACAATAAATAAATCTTTAAAAAAAAAAATTCATGTGGAAGAGACGATGCTTAGGAAACTGGCAAGTGTTTGTAAACCAGCCAAGCCTGGTTCAGATACTTTGGTACTGGCCTCATCAGAGCTGGAAGAGTGTATGTGAGTTTCTTAGTGTCTATGGGGCTGGGTGGGTTTTGCCTCCCACCAGGATGCGCATGATCGAGGATTCTTAAGTCAGCATCATTGGGAAGGCCTCTTGCCCCTCCAAACTGATGAGTGCAGATACTTAGTGTAGTTCATGACAATGACCCATACTGCACCGCAAGCAGATGGCGCAGATCATTTTTTGTTGTTTTTCTCTTTGCTGTCAAGAAATGAAACATACTTTTATCTGATATCTAATGTAATTAACATTCACAGTGGATAATGTGTTTTTATTGTTTTTTAGTTTAGCATAGATTTTGGCCTCCTTATGGAAGTGTTAGACAAGATCTCTTGCCTTCCACAGGAAGGGACTGGGCAGTCTCCCTACTTGTCTCCCTTCTCTAGGCAGTTTGTCAATCTTGAGTTCATAGAGTCATGCTATACCTAGCTTTCCTGGTTATCATAGCTTGTTCGAAGTGTGTCCAAGTTGAGACAGAAGAGCAAAGATAAGTGAACTTCTACTTGTAGTATTCTGTGTGTGCATGTGCGAGAGTGTGTGTGTGTGTGTGTGTGTGTGTGTGTGTGTGTGTGTGTGTGTGTGTGTGTGAGGAAGTGGGCTTACTTTGGAACAATTTATTAAGAAGCTTTGGCCTTCACCTTCTCCATCAGTAAAACCCAGGTGGTTAGCTAAATACACTTGTAATGGTGTTAATTAAGGCAGAGGAGAGTTTCTAAGCCTGTGTGTGTACTGAATTAATTTTCCTTTGTTTTTTGCATTTGTTTCTTCACTTTGAATTCAAAGCAAAAGGAAGCTGTTATCCTCTCTAAAGTCTAAAAGCTAATGGTGTGATTGTTAAACGTGGTATTTTAAGCCATTCCAGGCTGCGTCCTGGCTTTCAGTGGTATCTAAAAAGCCTCAATATAAACGACACTTTGTCTTATCCAGAAAATATGAAGCTGCTTTTGATTATTCCATGCTCTGTTGCCTGCTTTCTGTGGCTGTGGACTATTATGTAGGAATTTGGTGCACAGACTGTATTGTTGAGATGTGGCTATTTGATATCTTCTGTTAAGAGACTACAAAAATATTTCTCAAGCAACACAATAACCAGAAACAATTCCTTTTAAAGGTAATGCATTTCTCTTTATCAGAACATTTGTTCAAAATATCAGTCTTGCCAGGCAGTGGTGGTACATGCCTTTAACCCCAGCACTTGGGAGGCAGAGGCAGGTGGATTTCTGAGTTCGAGGCCAGCCTGGTCTACAGAGTGAGTTCCAGAACAGCCAGGGCTATACAAAGAAACCCTGTCTCAACTACCCACCCCCCCCAAAAAAAATCAGTCTCTAATTTACAAATAGGATGGAGCTGGGTTGCAGCCTGTTCCTCAAGGCTTGCTAGGTTCCTGCCTCGGTGGTTTTCTTTGTTGTCTACAGACACACAGAGTCTACAAAGCAGTGGAAACCAGACACTCGAATTAGAGATCACAAATTCAGATCTCAGCTTGATCGTCTCTGGAATAACTGACACTCTGGCAAACTTCCTTACAGGGATAATGTCAAGTTTAAATTAGAAGTTCTTTCTACCTCGCTTGATACTTAGTTTCTGCTAGATATTCACTACATCTGTTCTTTCTTGAGGAAACTGTGGCAGCTTAAAGAACAGAAGAGATTCAGACCCGACTGCCCTTAAACTTGT
>NW_022196897.1:46615777-46626807 GCF_008632895.1 Mastomys coucha
ACTGTGCTGGCTAGTTTTATGTCAACTTGACATAAGTTAGAGTCATTTGGAAAGAGGTGGGGAACAAGAATTTTTGTCTGAAGCTCAGTGTAATGGTTGTCTTACTCATTAGCATCTCTACGACCATGAAGCAACATGGCCAAAAGTAACCTGGGGAGTAACCTCCATTGATAGAGTGCCCCCACCGTAGTGGCCTGTAGGCAAGTCTGAGGTGATGTTTCTTGATTGATGGTTGTTGAGGGAGAGCTGAGATCCTGTGTGTGGTACCACCTCTGGGCTGATGGTCCTATAATGTATGAAAAAGCAGGCTGAGCAAACTATGGAGAAGCCGATAGGAAGCATCCCTCTGTGGCTTCTGCTTTGGTTCCTGCCCTGACTTTGCTCAATGAAGGACTGTTACCTAAAATGTCAGATGAAAATAATCCCTTCCCTCCTCAGGTTACTTTTGGCCATGTTGCTTCATGGTCGTAGAGATGCTAATGAGTAAGACAACCATTACACTGAGCTTCAGACAAAAATTCTTGTTCCCTACCTACAAGTTACAGAGAAGGCAGGATGGGTCTCAGATGAAGAATGATATTCTAGAAACTTCTTTTGATGACTTCCTAGATATGGAGTCTACTAATGTGGGGTTAACAAAAGGGAGTCTACTAATATGGGGTTAACAAAAGAGTGTCTACTATCTTTATCTATTTTTCCATAATATAACTGATAAGCTCTCAGTTGTTACTGTATGTAGTTTAGACTTAGGAATTTATTTTCCTGTATTTTTTCACCTTTGACCTTTATTAAATACTTAGGTTGTAACTTTCTCTGTACAATTAAACGGAAAGACGTCTTCCCTTGCAGAAGGGAGATGCCAAGCAGATCTGAGGGTAGATTTTTAAATACAGCTTATGAGAGTTTATTCTAACACATCCTCATTCATGAAGGTCTATTTTTGGAAGACCTTTGACCTTTATCCTGGTCGCTTTCCTGTGCCTTCCGGAAGCATAGGAATACATCGGAAGAGGATGGGGCAGGTGTGGGACATTCATCATGTGTTGGACACCTGCACACATGTGCCATGGTGGCTTTGTGATGAGCTTCCTGTTTGCTGTGTGATGCATTCTTAGAGCAAGCTCCTGGGCTCAGAGGGAAAGGGAAGGCGATCACCCAGACCCGCCCATTCCATGTGGCCAGAGAGACCTCCGGGAAGACACTTCCTGCTAGAGTCATCATAACAGGAGAAGCAAACCTCCCTACGCTTCTCCTTGAGCCCCTGCTGCAAAAGGACGCTTAACCTCAATAGACAAATGATGAATTAGGACCCCAGTTTTTTGGTTTTGTTTACCAAATTGAATTTCATTTCAATTTTTTTTTCTTTCCCATGAAAGGTGCTTTTCTTTAAAAAAAACCAAAAACAAAAATGAAAACAAAAAAACACTGCAAAGATCCTCATCAGTGTGCTGGGTGATCCCATAAAATCTCCATAATTTAGTTTTCATGTGAGCTGTTTGCATTTTTGGGAAGGAGTTCCAAGGTTTTATTTCTGCTCTACAAAAGTGTAGAGAATGTTTCACCTCACTGTACTGGCCAGCAGTTTCTGAGAGGAGAATTTGAGGTAGATCAACGTTCAACAGAGGATGGTCTGAGCTTACCAGTTTTCATTACAGTCCTAGAAGCAAACTCAAACAAACACCAGCTCATTTTAATTTAATGGCCAAGAGTTGCCCATATTTAAGGTGGTATGAGAGCATCCAGGCTGTTAGATTTGACCTGCGACGCCTGTCCCAGGACACCCAGAAGCATCACGTGCCCCTGGAGCTAGAGTTACAGGCAGTTGAGAGCAGCCTGATGTAGGTGCTGGGATTATTTGGAGTGTCTGTAGATCATGGGACTGGCTGACCAGCAAGGCCAGGATCCTGACTGCGAACTCTAGGTTAATGCTGGAAGTGAGAGTTACTGCTGATTGATTGTGCTGGGCTCCATTTACCTGCCCTGAGTAGTTTGGACAGCAGTGCATCCTCGATGGGAGCTCTGTCTCTCCAGAAGGACGGTTTTTAGATAACTGTAGCTTCTTTTAGAAAATATTTTTCCTGAACACCAGATGCGACAAAATATTTTGACTTTTGATAGTGCTTTTCCTTATCTGCTTCAGCTACCATAACAGGGCATCTTTGATGGGGTGGCTAAAAAAACAGGGATTATGTTCTTTCCATGCTGGGAGCTGAAAATCTGAGATCAGGGACTCGGTATGGCGAGGGGTATTCTTGGTTGGTGGAATTCTAGCTGTGTGCCTGCACATGGTATAGAGAGACAGCAAGCTCTCAGGGGCCCCTTTTGAGAAGTGTGTTCTACGCTGGCAAGGACTGTTGTGCCTGAGTAGTCTACCTGATTCTCAGAGTCTCATCTCTAAACACTGCCACATGGTGCAGGTGTGTGACAGCGTCAGCAGAAGAGTTTTGAAGAGGGCACAAAGTGTCCGTAACATTTGATTGCTCTTAAAGTGTAATGCCATAATTCATTGATGATAAAACAAGCCATTATTCCATGTACAGTTAAAGAAAAATAAAACTACTGTCCATTATTAAATTCCTGTAGTACTTTATCATTTAAGATACTTTTATCAAGGTTTTATTTAATCTATTTTAGAGATAGTTTTTAACACATAGTACTTTAAGGAGTTCTTTTGCATGTACTTGTTTTTGTGTATGGTGAATGCCATGGCATGTCTGTGGAAGTCAGAGGGAAATTTCTGGGAGTTGTTTCTTTTCCATCACTGGGGATTGAACTTGGATCACCAGGGCTGATGGCAAGCGCCTCCACCAGCCTGTCCTTACTTTATTTTTATTGTTACACTTTTTAAATTATAAAAATGAAACAAATTGATTAAGATATTTTAAAAAATTATATTCAGAGTGCAGTCACTGTTAACTTTACTTGGCATTTCTAGGTGTGGCGGTACAGGTTTGAAATCCCAGCACTCAGCCAGGCGGTGGTGGTGCACGCCTTTAGTCCCAGCACTGGGGAGGCAGAGGCAGGCGGATTTCTGATTTCGAGGCCAACCTGGTCTACAGAGTGAGTTCCAGGACAGCCAGAGCTAAACAGAGAAACCCTGTCTCGAAAAACAAACAAGGAAACAAAAAAACAAAACAAAAAGACGCCTTTTAAAAAAGTGACTCTCTGATAATAAAATCTAGAGTAAATGTGGATCTTTAGAGCCATGTCCAGTTGGGAGAAGGCAGGTTCCCAGACTGCAGTCAAGAGTTAGGAGAAGTGAGCTCTTCTTCGTTTTGAGCTCTTGATGCCATTTGCAAGTTGTTTCCAGAAATTCTGAGCTGGTTGGCATGTATGTAAGTAACATGTGCATGCTATTTGCTTGATTCTCCCTAGTATGTTGTGAGTTTTACTAATGTGTCAGTTCTGCAGGTAACATGTGTGTCTTACTGCTTTAAGATTAGGACCTTTTGCACGTGAGCCCTTTCTTGTGTATCTCTTGCTTTCCTTTCGCTGACCATTCGTTTCTTGGCTCACCCTATTCTGTTGGCTTGGGGAAGGGCTCTCAATTCTGGTTCTTCTTTCCCAGGGTGGCCCCGGTTTGTATTTGTGGCATTTCCTTTTCTTCCTTTCACTTTCTTTACAACATAGGATATTTGCTTTGCTGATCCTGAACTTGTGAGCCGCAGAGGTTCCCCAGCTTCAGCCTCCCGAGTGCTGGGGTTAAAGGCTTGTGCTACCATGCTGCCCAGTATGGCGGGTATACAATGATTCATTTCAGTAGTTCACAGACAATGAAGTTGCACATGCCTGTAATCCCAGCACTTGGAAGCAATGTGAGTTCAGAGCTGGTGCTAACTAACCTACGTAATGATTTCCTGGTTGTCCTGGGCAATATAATGAGAACCTGTCTTAAAATAAATAAAAGTTTTATTGACTTTCTGGTCATATTACAAATCAATTCTGAAGCAAGACTCCCTAAATGTGCTTATGCTTTGGAGAGAAGAATTTTTTTTTTAAAAAAGATTTATTTATTTATTATAAGTAAATACACTGTAGCTGTCTTCACACACACCAGAAGAGGGCATCCAATTTCATTAGAGATGGTTGTGAGCCACTATGTGGTTGCTGGGATTTGAACTTAGGACCTCCAGAAGAGCAGTCAGTGCTTTTAACCACTGAGCTTTCTTTCTCTCTAGCCTGAGAAGGATTTTTTTAAAGTAGTTTTAAAAATTTGTATTTTTTTTTTTATTTTGCTGAAATACCCCTCAAACAGATAACACATTTATAGGTCAACCAACAATATATTAGAAGTTGTGTTTTGAAGGTATAAGTTCAGCACTGTTTGTATGTTCATTGGCTGTTTGAAACCATACTGTCTCGGGCTGTACTGTGACTGTGTAGCTTACCAGCTCTGTGACCCTAAAAGACTTGCATGCTCTGTGCTTGCTTATGAGGCACCTTCAATTCATATTTTAGCAGCATTTAAGCTGGTCTTTGACAGAGTATTGTCTGACTTTTTGTCAACAATAAAAATTTGTTTCTTTATTCTGTCTGTTTACCTCTTTTTCTTTTTGGTTTAGTAGCTGCTTTAATATTTTAATGAGTGTTTAATTATTGAGAGCTCACCAGCTAAAGTTTTAAGCAAGGCAAACATGTCTTATGTTTAATTTTGAATTACAAAGCCTAAAAAAGATTTATTTAAGTCACCCTTTATCTTTGGTAGGATCAAGTAAAGGAGTCTATACTAATTCTCTTAAGTTCCGTGTTAAAAACTGACCGTGATTACAGATCGCTTTTCGAGGCCACCAACTCTGTTTCCCTGCTTTGTTCATGAGTTCCCTGCTGATGTGAGAGAAAGTCTTAGCACTGCATCCATCTCCGACCCGCGTCTGAAGCTGAGAGCTGCTGAGAGCCTCTGGAGGGCTTGTTTCTTCTTTGGGAGCTCAGTTGTTCAGTGGCTGGCTGGGCTCTCCAAGCAGGAGATCACCTATCTTTTGATGTAGGGAAGTATCGTATTGAAGCGGGTTAGGGGCCTGGCAAGCTTGCCTTCCAGCCACGATGAAGTAGGATTCTAAGTTGGAGGCCAGTCTGGGCTGTATAGAAAACAAAAAGTGAGCAAACCCAAAACAAAGCCAGCGTCCCCTGAGGTAGCCTCTCAGTTCCAAGGTCAAAGGCGCCTGATAGTTTTCTCTGAACAGCTTGCTTTATTTCTTTGAACCTTTAGTTTCCTCGCCTATACAATAAAGATGATTTGTGGCTGCCATGATGAGTCAAATGCAATGCATTTTGTTTGAAAATGTACATCAGGTAAGGTTAAAAGGAACTCCACATGGCACCTTTGACCTCAGAGAGATGCTATCAGCAAAGAGATTAAAGTCTACTCATCCAACCAAGTCTTTAAGCTTATATCATGCGTGTTGATGTGAAGATGCTGGGGAAGGGGAATGAGATTTTATTTTCTTAAGGTATGTAATAGATAGTTTATAAAGAGGGAGAGTATGTCAAGTACTGTCGTTGTGGTTAGAGTGCTTGCTTAGCATGCTCAAGGTCCTGGGTTCCATTCCCAGATCCACAGAAGGAAATCCACTCTGAAATACATAAAGATGACAAGGTTCTTAAGCTGTAGAGACAAAGTAACCCTGTTTCTCTGTTGCTAAAGTTAGTGGTCTGGGTGCTTGAGTTTGATTCCCAGCTTAAGCTCTGGAGCCTTACCATCTTTGTTTTGTGTCTTGAAATGGGGAGAAAATGCTACAGGGCTAACCTGTTGAATATTTAAAATCTGAATTAAAAAACATATCAGGAAAAAGCTGCATGAACATTGACCACAAACAGTTCTGCCTTGTATTTCCTAAATAATACAGCATGCCCTCCAATTTACATAGCATTTCCATTGTATTAGGTATTGTCTAACATCTGGCTGTGATTTAAACTGTACAAGAGGATGTATGTAGGCTTTATGCAAATACTGTGCTCTTTTCCATAAGAGACTTGATCATCCCAAGATCAAATGGGGATATTGGAACCAGTCCTCCACCAATACCAAGAGGCAGGTATTTTCTCTAGATCGTTGACTCTTGGAAGAGTAAATCAGTTAAACGTCCTTATAACAATGTCTGGACCATTGTAAGCATGTTAGAAATATTTGCTCTTATCACTGATGGCATGTTCTATACTGTTCTGGGCTCTTTGCTTTTCTGTCTCTTGACACTCTTCTTTCAGACTTTGGTAACTCCCGGCACTTTGGACATGTTGTCTCATCAGATCACTTGCCTGTGTGGTCAACCCGACCCTGGCCACTCCATCTGGTGCAGATGGAGGAAAGAGCTGCTTATTAGGCATGCCCTTAGCAGACTGCTGCAGGAACAGTTGCTGTAAACATGGGAAAACATGTGTTTGCTAAGAGATTGTAGGTGGGGGGAGGACGTGATAGAGGCCTAGATGCAAGGATGGCAAACAAGAAGCTTCTGCCTCTACAAAGACATCTGCCTTTAAGTGTTGTCCAAAAGATTCCCAGCTCACTGCATCGGTACAGGAAGGAGCTCTAGTTTAACTGGTCTGCTGTGTGTCCTAACCTTGGCCAGTCCTCCACCAGGCCTACTCAGTGTCACCTTGGAAATGACTGAGTGAGGACCACACACATTTGTACCCTTGTGGGATTTCTTGAGTAGTTAGAGCTGTGGGTCTGCTACCATTTCTTTCTGTGTCACTGCAGGGACACCCCAACTAGTTATGCAACATTTTGTGTATGTGACTTTGAAAACTCTTAGGAAAAATAGATTCTGCCATTATCTAGCATACTGCGTTCTTGGCAATCCTATAAAGATGAACTTTAAATACAGATACACAAGTACAGAAGTTAAGGGATTCTATTACAGAATAACAAAGTGCGTGATTTGATCAAAGCAATTTGTCTAGAGTATTTCATTTGATTTTGTGTTTATGCTGATTCTGTGTCAACATTTGCTCAGTCACATACTTACACTTAGAAGTTAGATACACAGAAAGGAGTAGCTAGTGAATATAATTTTGCTGTTCAATTTACGTGATGTTAGAGGGCTTTTCCCCCAGAGACATACTCGAAGGATGATTGAAGCAAATGACTTGCAATCCATTTTATGTTTGAGAAATTATGATTAGAGTGGAATGCTAATATGGTTAGTTGCAGAGAGACAGCACTGACATTGTTGCTAAGATATTTTACCAGACATGTCATTGAAACTGCTGTTTTGAAAACGGAGCAATGAGAGAGAGAGAGAGAGAGAGAGAGAGAGAGAGAGAGAGAGAGAGAGAGAGAGAGAGAGAGAGAGAGAGAGAGAGAGAGAGAACAATGACAGTGGGGATATAGTGTATAGAATATAAAAGACACAAAACGGGAAATAAAGAGGCATCTTATTCTCTCCTCTAATCTGCATACCTCAGAGTAGTCCTGAAGAGGGTTTTGTTAAATAGCTACATGTATAGTCAATTAATATGTTCTCTTTCTGGAAAATGAGCAGAGTTGGTTGTGCTATGCTGTTCCAAATGTATATGTTGGAGGTGTATATGTATGTGAACATTCGTGTGGAGGCCAGAAGACAACCTTAGGTATGTGCCACCCACCTTGGACTCCCTCCCTGACTTGGGGCTCATTAGGTAGGCCAGGCCCACCAGCTCGTGATTTCAGGGCTATCCCCCTAGCACCCTTCCCCTTTGGCTCTCCAGTGCTGGCTGGGATTGCCATTGTACCTCCATACCTGCAGAGCTTTGTAAATGTAGGTTGTATGGAGAAAATTCAGATCCTCACACTTGGAAGGAGCACTTTCCTCTTGAATGGCTTTTATTGTTGTCTGTTTGTTTCTGAGAAACTTTACATGCTACTTAGAAACCTTGAACTATCCCCCCACGCCCATGCCATGTTTATAAGATCCCATTTTCCATATAAAGAAATTTCCTTTTAGTTGAAAGAAGAGAGAGCAGCTCCCTTTATTCTTGTCCTTTCTCTTGTGGTGAGCCTGCTGGCACACATCTTTGGCAATGGGGGTGCCAGGGTTTAGGATTGAGTAGTGAGTAAGTGGTGGGGTACAGGTTATGATACTGTTCCAAAAGCCTTTTGCCCTCTACTTATTTTTTCCACCCCCAAAATGTCATCATGTCCAATGTGACAGAATGTTCCTGATGATTATCCTTCAGGGAAACACGACTTGCTAAATGATCTGTGGGTGATAGCATTTCTTAGGCACTGCACAGTTAGTTCTCCATGCTCCGTGTGCACTTTGGTTAGGAGATCTGCTACTTGGGCCAGCAAGCCAGTGCGATACTGTGAGAGAGTCGTGACTAGAGTCAGACAGCCTGGCTTCTAGTCTGTGCGCAACTTTGTGTTCTTACCTGGAAGAAGGAGAAATTGAAGCATCTATTTTAAATGGATTATGATGAATAAACTAATGTATATAAAGTGTTTAATAAGGTGTCTGGCACACCGAGTGAGGACTTAACAAGTGCTAGCTTAATCATTGTTAGTAGGGAGCTGGCAAGATGGCTCAGCAGTAAAGGTACTTGCTGCCAGGCTTGATGACTTGAGGTCCATTCTCAGGTGTACATAACAGGAAGAGAAAACCAGTCACTGCAAAGTTGTCTTCCGAGTGCCACAGCTTCTCCCCCCCCATATACAATCAGCAGTCTTTATTAGTCCAGATACACTCAGTAGACATAACATTTATTATGAAGATCTAACTACAAATTCTGATGTGTTACTGTGATACCCACTTGATGTGAATTTCAGGAGTCACTGAGCTCTGGTTGTAATAATAGGGCTCAGACATAGAAGTGAGATGGAGGAGCGGCTTAAGGATGGATACCCAGAAGGCCCTGGCTGTTCCAGCCTTCTGGCTGTTCCAGGCTCTCCTGCTGCTTGGTTTCAGAACACTAATGACATATTTTTGAGGTCTATGACACTGTGTTCCTCTTACTTCTCTTGTCAACCACAAGAGGATTTGGTGGGAAAAGCCAGGTTCTTTGTGTTATTATAAATAAGAGGGCATATTTGGGCTGTATTTAAGGAAATTTAACATTAAGAAAAGAAAGCATGCATTCATTGGTTGAGCTTGGAAGTCGAAGGCAAAGACATGGAATAAAACAGCTGGGTTATGGTTAACACATGTTAATCTTAGTTTTGGGGGTGGTTTGAGGCCAGCCTGGTCTTCATGGGGAAACCCTGTGTGCACGTGGGGAAAAATGGCAGCCAGACAGAAGCCAGTTAGAACATCACCGAAGAATGATCAGGATTGGGCCATCTTACAGCAGTAAGGCCTGGATTTATGGGTCAGGTATGTTAGCTGCACAAGGACAAGCCTGAGCCTGTGGATAGAAGTTCATAGTGGTTGTGATTGGAAGCTCCTAGAGAGAGGAAAAGCAGCCCTCCCTTTTGGTAAGTCTCCAGTGAGACAGCTCTACTGGGTAAATAAAAGGAGGTAGATGTAAGTTTCACTTTGAAGTGATTATGCGCTAGAAAATCAAGTATACTTTATGAAACATTCGTGTCCTAACTTTGCCAGAATACATGCCAGGCTGAGAGCAGCCAAGGAAGAGGAAACCTATCCATACCTCCAAGCCGGCAGAACAGCCAGAGCCGCCACCACCTCCACGTTAGTGGACTCCTTCCCAGACGTTGGTTGTGCTTCCCATTTTGCTGTTATTGTCATACAGTATATAAAACATGGTGTATATTGGTTTGGATGTTTATTCCACGTGGTTTAAAAAAATGCTGAATTTATGGCAAACTGTCTTCTTTTTCTGTCTTGTAACTTGGTTCATTGGCACCAACACCAGCCTTTGTGCCGCCGCCTTAGCCCAGTGTCCTGACCATGTAAAATGCTAGCCGCTCTTAGCAAGTTCTGGCAGGACAGCTACAGTTCTTTTTAAACAGGTCATGCAGATTCACTAAGAGGTGAAGTGTATGGTTGAAGACCACATTTCCTGAAAGGGGACAGTTGGCTGAAGTGTTACAAGGCATGGGTTATAGATACACACACACGCATATATATCATATATATATGACCATAGTGTCTCCATTGAAGTTGATTTAGGTGGCTCTCTGAGGTAATGTTTTCTTCTTCTCTCCAAAAGAATACATATACTGTGTGTTGAGTCTGTGAGTGTATCAGAATGCTTTCGATTGATATGGCATACAACTGCAAACTTGCTTTATGGGACTTAATCATACTAGCCCCTCTCTCTAGATCCAGCTTTTATTTTTTGACTTCTGGCTTTTGATGTTGGAGAGGGTAATGTGTTGAGCATTGATTTTGAGCTTCCTGCAAAAGATATGTTGAAGCCACAAACTTTAATATTGTGTCTGTGGAAATGACCCAATTTGGAAATACAGTATTTACAGATGTGATTAATTTAAGGTCTCAAGAGAATTAGGTTGGTCCTAATTTCAAATTCCTGGGGTTCCTAAGAAAGACTACAACAGTAAGACTGAAACAATGTTGAGAGTGATGTTTTTACCTGTAATCCCAAGACCTGGGAGGTTGAGGCAGGCCTGAGCTTTATACTGAGCTCTGTCTGTGCCAGCCTGAGCTACAGAGGGAGACTTGGTTTCAAACAGACTCACATGGAGATTGAGTTTCAACAGACATCACTGTGGATTGATGAAGGTAGGTAGAGTTGGATCGGTAGAGGCAGAGTTGGAATGCTGGGTCTTCAAACCAAGAAACATCAGAGATGGCTAGAGATGAAGAAAATAGGCATGGACTGGCTAGTCTCCGGAGAGAGCATGACCCTGCCCCACACTTTGACTGTGGACTGGTAGGTCTGGAAATGTAAGGAAATAATGTTCAGTTGTTTTTGAGTCACCTGCTTTGTGGTCCCTTCATTTACACAGCTCTAGAACAGCTCAATAGCCTGGCACCGCTGGGTTCTGGCTCTTTGCAGCATACTCTGTTTTGTGCACATTGAAAAACACATACCTTGGTCTGTGACAATCTTCTTTTCTTTTCTTTTCCTTTCTTTTCTCTTCTCTTCTCTTCTCTTCTCTTCTCTTCTCTTCTCTTCTCTTCTCTTCTCTTCTC
>NW_022196897.1:46626886-46639978 GCF_008632895.1 Mastomys coucha
TAGACCAGGCTGGCCTCGAACTCAGAAATCTGCCTGCCTCTGCCTCCCAAGTACTGGGATTAAAGGTGCGTGCTACCACTGCCCATGACAATCTTAAGCTTTCAATACAAAGTTTTTACCCGGTAACACTAGGACTGTGTCTTCCTCCAGGGAAGCAGCATAGAACCTAATGGTTCCTGTTGACTGTATTCCTCTTGTCAGAACAGGGATTTTCTTTAGTCTTGAGCCTTTGTTCTTTATCAGTGCTGCTTACGAAGCAGTGGCAGATCCTAGTCTGTGCTGCGTACTAAGTGATTGTGATTGTGGCCTAGACCAGCCACTGAATGTTCCACCAGGGTGCCCAGCTGCTTATGAGTTCTCAGTTCTCTTTCTCTGAGTCTTAAAAGATGCTCACTTTGGGGAGGGGGGTGAGGTGTTGGCTAGAGGGATGGCTTAGGGGTTAACAGTGATTCCTCCAGCCTTGATGACTTGGAGCTGGCACAGACACAATGCAAGTTCAGAGAGAAGAAGTACTTGCCATTGGTGATGGCCTTCTGCTGCTGTTCCTCCCTTGTCCCATGGCAGCCTGCCATGTGCACACAGGTCACCTCTTGGCTGTCACTCGCAGGTGTCTGTGAGCACAAACCCTGTGGGATGGAGCTTCCTTTCACTCACTTCCCAAGGGAGCACATAGCAGGTGGCCCACTTAACTCAAAACTCTTCACATATACACATAGCTCTATCCTTGGGAGTATAAATATAAATATTTACATCAGACATGCACATAGAGGGTGTCAGCCATATGCAAGGATTAACCTCTGCCCGTGCTCCCAGTTGTTTACATCCTATTTGCAGAGGCAGGCATGACTACAGACTCCAGAGATCCTCCATTCACAAACAGTAGGTGTGTTTACATGCACATGGCACGTATAAGAGTTGCATATACATCCTACATGAACATAAATATATACATATACACCCCCAGGAAACATACATTTTTAAATACTGAAAACTTGGCCTGCATTGTCATTTCCTATGTTTTTTTTTTTTTCCTTTCCCTTTCTCTCCCATTTGTCTTTTTGTTTTTCCCCATGTTTGCCTTGACCTCTGGCTTCTCACCTCTGCCTTCTGAGTGTTGGGATTACAGATATGCACTAATATTCCCAGCTGCCATTTCTTTTCCTGTTTTTTTTTTTTTTCCCTTTCTTTCCTTTTAAAAATCAGAACCCAAGCATCTTAGATCCTGACCAGCTTCTTGTTCCAATGTCGAGAGAAGTCCCCGGTACACATTGCACTCATTACATTACCCTCTCTGGAGAGCCTTGAAGCCCATGACTTGAGCTGCAGTAGTTGAGACAGCCTCCTAGCAGTACTTGGTCTCCTCCCTGAACAGAGGAGTTGGGGCCGCTGCCCTGATCAGATGTAGCAATACAAGGCATGAAAGCTTCAGTATCTAAGAAGTGGGGAGGTCTGTGAGGTCAGAAAACATCTATGCGCTGCTGAATGTAGATTAAGGAATTTGCATGCATCCCACAGACCTTTCCAGGCTGCCGATGGTTGCAACTGACCCACATTTATATGCATTCTCTGAGCCAGGCTGGGAGACTAGACCCACCAGTCTCGCTGCAGGACCTGCAGGCCCACATGCTGCAAGAGTTAATGAACTCACGGTCCTGGGTGAAAGGAAAGGATGCTATTTTGAGTGCTTGATGACTAAACACCTATGCTTCAGATGTACTTGGTTTGTGTGACAGCAGCATAAGGTGTGACTGAAGGAAAATTAATGATCAAGAGGCCTGGGCACCTCCCCAGCGGAACGTTCGGGAGTGCTTGGAACTAATTAAGCAGCCGGCACAGAACTGGAAAATAGAAGAGGGAACAGCTTTACTTCATGGTGGCCTGGGACCTGCGTGCAGACCTATATATACACTATTTTTGGTTTTCTCCACCGGGTACCCAGAATGATGTAATATTGAAAGCGTATCTCCGCAGCCTTCTAAAAGGAGAACGGCACCAGGGAGATGGGCAACGGGCGGTTGCTTGAGTTCACCGTTGACATTGGCCAGTGCCCTCGGTCAGGCATGCTGGTTACTCCTGTCTGCTCCTCGGTCTTCTCATCTAGAAGGGAACTAGGAATAGTAACTGCTTGGTAGGGAGGCTGTGAAGACGAAGTGAGGAAGCAGGGTGCTCCTGGCACTCGGTCTGGGCACCTGCTTGCATCCCTGACAGCATTTGCTTTAAATTATGCTTCTGTAGAGTCTGAGAATGAAGGGTTTTCCGAGGTCATAGATTTTTAGAAACACTGTAGCTCTTGCATGGTGACTTGTTTTAAAGGAAAAGCTTAGACAGTCAGGAGAAAATATCATTTCTGTTAGTCGAATGTTTCAGGATAAAGAGCATGAAGTGTGAGGACATTTGCTGACCTCCACTGAGAAGGTGAAAGGATCCGCTTGTCTCATTAGCTGGTAGTTTTTGGACCCCAGGGATCATCTGTTTTCTTTGTGTGTGTGTGTGTGTGTGCACGCCCGAGTATGTGCGTTGGTGTTTTTGTTTTTGTATTTTTGAGAATTAGTAATGATTGTATGGATATGTTTTGGGAAGTTGTTGACATGGACCCATTTATCCTTTATTTTTGAAAACATACACTGAATAATCAGTGGCTGGACCTAGAAGCCAGGGCATCGTGTAAGACGCAAGATGCTTTAAAGTGTTTTCCATTGCAGAGAGAGCCTTCTACAAGGTTCCAGAAAGACACTGGGTCTTGCAGAGGAAATCTTTCCCAACGTGCTGGGTTTCTGTAAATATATATGAGTTATGTGGCTATAAAACCTTATGATGGAAAATATGTTTAAAAAGCAGTGCGCTCAGAGGCAGGAACCACATAAGATGCTGTAATACATCTAATGCCCTAGTTAAATGTATTGCCTGAGTCCCGTTTTCTGGAGCTGGATAAACAGACATCTTTCTCTTTCTATTCTAAGCTTCTAGTCCCGCCTTCCCTGGCCACTTTATGGCAGGATAAATGGAAATATTATTTCCTGCCTCTGCAGACCTATTTACCTGAATGTCTGAGCTTACCCCTGCCACTCTCAGGACCACCCTTTCTCAAATAGGCTTTGCTTTCATCCGCCTGCCTTCTCTGCCCTCCTTTGAAAGCCGTCTCTAATCCTGCGGTCCGTCCACTTTAATCTGCAGTGCTGACTTTACCATTTTGCGTGGCCACCTTTAAAAGTTCATCTCCTAGATTCACATTTTTTTTCTTCCATTGTGAATTTAAATTCAAAGTCTTTAAGAGTTGGGGGGGTGTTAAATAGAGAACTATTATCAAAAGCCATTTCTGCTTATTTACACTGCTTTATTGGATGTCTTATTCTCTTTGGTAAGTCTATTATCTTTGTACATATGGCTTTCACTCTTATACTTTATTATGTGTGTATTTTAATTTTGATTTATTATGAACATAGAAGAGCTTATAAACATCCATTTATCCCCCATGTCGTTCCTGATCTTTTATTTTTAGAATTCAGGAAATCAGTGATTTTTAAAATAGGAAAAAGGTGTGTGTTTGTATTGAGACTGTATTGTAACTAACAGAGCCCAAGGTACTATTAGCCCCTTCACAGAAAAAGTATGATTACCCCTTGCATAGTTATCTCATTTAGAAGGTGTTTCTTTCGGGATTCTCCATTTTTCCCAGCATCCTTAAAACACCAGCAGCAGTGTGTTAGAATCTGAGATGGCTGGTTGGGCGAAGGTTCCAGCTGCTCTCTCTGTTCTTCCTAGTTAATGCTGCTCTGCTCTCCTGGCCATGAGAGGTGTGCTTGGATCAGGGGACTCTCTGGGACAGAGTCTCTGAGATGGACTCGTGCTGGATGATGCGGTTCTCTGTGGGGTTTAAATGTTCCATGGGAAGCACCTGCCAGCATTGGAGGGGAGCCTGGCAAATCCTGGTCATTGATAACATGGCTTGCGTACCCTGGAGAGGATGCATTGTCCTGCCCAGCCTGGGCCTTTCCGCTGCAGCAACAGGAAGAAGAGATGACGGTTAAAACAACATCTACTCAAGGCCAAAAGAAACGCCCCAGTCACGCGGTCTGCTGTAGTGAAACAATTTGAATTCTTCTGAAATCCTTTTCAGCACCTGCTGTGGAATGCTGAGTGAACCAGGGATTTCTGATGCCTGGCTGCTTGGAACACCCCATCGTTCACACGCGGCCCCTACCAGAGTTCTACTTTTGCTCTGGGCTGCCTTTGACCTTAACCTGATGCTCTGTGCTGTTAAAGTTAAAGCTCTAGGACTGCAGGATGCTGTCCAGCTTGTCAGCAGCCGGATCTCCCACTTGGTGCTTTGTGCCTCCTGCCTCTCCATAAAGCTGCTTGCTCTCCCTGCTCTGTGCTGTGCCTTCCCTATAAAAGGAAGCTGGGAGTTTAATTGTTTCTGGAAAACCAAACAGAACAGCATGTTTGGGACAGATACTGTCTTGAGATGGCAAAGTCAGGCTGAAATAGACGTTCCCCTCCCCCAAGCCCCAGCTCTAAGTCCCATTTTTATGGCAGCCTACATAAAATCAAAGCACTGGAGCCCAGCTGCTCCCAAGGCGGAGGGTCCTCAAGGCTGCGGCATGCTTTGGAAGCTCTGTCTTACAGACTTACAATTAATGAAAATATTTGCTTTGCTTGATAACAAAGTTTACGGGCAGAATTTGTGATTAGGAAATGCTTTAACTCTGCACTCCAGTCCCTAATTTCTCTTGTTCAGGGTTAGAGAATTCTGTCTCTGAGATAGTAACCCTCTTCTCAGGAACAAGCTTAACTTTTAAAGTTTTCTGGTGATGGGGTATGTATTTCCATTTCTTAGTGTTCCAATCGAAAGTAAGGGACTGGACGTCTGGGTTTTCGTGTGTAGGTCAGAAATCTTCCTGAGGAAGCTAGGGAGACCATTCCTACCTATCGGGCCATCTCGCTGCCATTTACAGCCCAAGTCTGTGATTTAGGTAGTGCATGGGGCCATGTGGTTCTCTTCAAACACATGGAGAATCAGCCTTGCTTGCTGCTCTGGTGTCCTTGGTAACTGGGGAGTATAACTACTTATATGTTCTTGTCTGACTCCTGTTGCCTAAATCTTGAAGGTGCTGTATCTGCTTAAGAACCAAGTGGTTGGGGGCTGGAGAGATGGCTCAGTGGTTAAGAGCACTGACTGCTCTTCCAAAGGTCCTGAGTTCAAATCCCAGCAACCACATGGTGGCTTACAACCATCCATAATGAGATCTGATGCCCTCTTCTGGTGCGTCTGAAGACAGCTACAGTGTACTTATATATAATAAATAAAAATAAAAATAAATTAAAAAAAAAAAAGAACCAAGTGGTAGTGGGATCTGGTCATGGAACTAGTTGTGAGGCCAAGAAAGTAACTGCTCTTTGGCTCTCATGAATCTCTTCTGAGTATAAACTTACAGGCCCATTGGGAGGTGGTGCTGTGGTTGTAGCCTTGGCTCTGCCTTTCATTGGCAACCACAGAAGTGATAGTTGGGGTTCCTCATGCGCTGGCTACAGATCTCAAGAGGTGGTATCTTGAGGAGTCTTGGGGTGTAACGGTCCTCTCCCGTTCATGTGGACAGTATAAGGGACCTCTACTAACTCCTGGTTACCCTCCTCCCTTGGGGTAGAATGTCTTGGTCACCTGCCTTTAGTGTCTTTGTAATTCTAGTGAGGGCTGTCTAGTAATTGTGCCTTTCCTCCTCCTTCAAATTAGTGATTTGGGCAATTAATGGAAAATCATTAGCATCCCAGGTTTATTGAAATTCTTCTGAGTGTAGTTGGCCCAGGTGAGGCTGAAGAGAGACCTTGATGACTCTGCCAGCTTGCCCGTGGTTTTTCAGTTGACAGCTCTGTTGTTTTTGATTTGCTTTCGGAGCCGAGGCTTTAGCATGTCCCCAGTCTGGGGCAGGGTTAACAGTCCTTCCCATGTGAAAAGCCAGCATAGCAGTACAGCATGAATAATGCTGGTTTGGGTCACATCCCTTTCTGGCCTTGTGCACAGAGATCTGGGGTAAAAAAAAAAATGAGTGCCTGCCTGGCTAGACATCTCAGGGGTTTCATCCCCACCCCCAAGGGTGGTCCATGGTTTCTTTTGTGGCCAGGAAGTCTTGGCAAGGACTAGTTGGAGAGCCTTTGTCAGACAGACTGGTTTTGCTTATGGAAAACTTACATGTCTCCTCCGAATTCTACTGTCTATAATTTAGACCTTTGAAGATGGCTTGTAATCTATGGAGTGATGACTCAAGGTTCTTTGCACTCCTTAGTTGGTTCTTGGTGCATTCTGAGGAATGTGACTTGGGGTGGGGCGCAGCGTTGGGGGAGGGGCAGATAGGAGGAAAGTGTATATGCTCTTGAGTGTGTGTAACTGGCTCCGCTTCTTCTCTAAGAGGCTTGTCCCTGCCCCCGAGCGAGGCCTGTATTCCTGTATCCTTTGCACACTATAATTGTGTCCTCTGTTTTTGGAGGATCTGCTTACTCTAGAAAGTTTGATTTTATAATGGTGTGCTGGTTTGTTCCCAGGTTCACTTGGGGGTTAGCTCCTAAGGGAGCCTGCTCAGTATTGAGCACCGTGACGGGCTGGGGTTGGTTGGGGTTCAGGAGAGTAGAGTAGGTGGGATCTGAAAAGAAAAGAGTGAGGCCAGGAAGCCCTGTGGGTGCAGTCCAGGTCTTCCACTAGGATCCTCATATTGGAGGAAGCAGAGTCGGGGCTGGAAGTCCAGAGAGTTCCTGGCTTTGGCCTTTGCGTAGCAGTTGAGTGGGATGGAAGGGCCCTCCTGGCAGAGTTAACTAATGCTTCGAGGGGGTTCAAGAGTGATGAGGAGAAATCATTTAAAGAAATTCGGCCGGGCAGTGGTGGCGCGTGCCTTTAATCCCAGTACTTGGGAGGCAGAGGCAGGTGGATTTCTGAGTTTGAGACTAGCCTGGTCTACAGAGTGAGTTCCAGGACAGCCAGGGCTACAGAGAAACCCTGTCTCAAAAAAAAAAAAAAAAAAAAAAAAAAAAAAAAAAAAAAGAAAAAGAAAAAAAGAAAGAAATTCGGTATGTCTGGTATATGGGAATTATATTCTAAGAATGTAGCTCTCAGGAATTAAAGTCTTATCAACTTGTCATGAGTGGTATAACCTAGATATCATCTCTCTACTCTAGGAGGTGACTTTGGTTCAGAGACGCCTGCCTTATCCTCCAGTGGTGACTCTCCTGTGAACAGTTTGTCCACAACAGAGGACACCTATCGTGTGAGCTTGGCCAAAGGGGTCTCTATGTCTCTTCCTTCGTCACCTTTGCTGCCTCGACAATCTCACCTGACACAGTCAAGATCCAACAAAAAATCTCCAGGTAAAAAACACATCGCAATATCTGCATGAGCTGTATCGGTTGTTTAAATAAATTATATATGATATATATCACACATAATTATATATGATCATACATAAGTATATCAGATATGATCTACATGTCATAGATATTACATAATCATGTGTATGTCATATGTATATATATATCAAGCTGAGTACATGTAAGAAATCTTCTGGGAGAGCCAGGTGTGGTGGTGTATACCTGTGTACCTATAATTCCAGCATCTAAGACGCCGAAGCAGAAGTACGTGAACTTGGGAGATCCAGGCTAGCTCGGGCAACATAGTGAGAGCTCATCTCCAAAAACCAAATCTTTTAGGAGAATATATTTTTTTAAAGATTTATTTATTTTATGTATATGAGTACATACTGTAGCTGTACAGATAGTTGTGAGCCTTCATCTGGATGTTGGGAAATGACTTTTTAGGACCTCTGCTCGCTCTGGTTGACCCCATTTGCTCCAGTAGACCCCTCTTGCTCAGTCCCTGCTAGCTCTGGCCCAATGATTTATTTATTATTATACATAAGTACGCTGTAGCTGTCTTCAGATGCACCAGAAGAGGATGTCAGATCTCATTACGGGTGGTTGCTAGGATTTGAACTCAGGACCTTCGCAAGAGCAGTCGGTGCTCTTACCTGCTGATCCATCTCTCCAACCCAATTTTTTGTTTTGTTTTGTTTTGTTTTCAAGACAGGGTTTCTCTGTGTAGCCCTGACTGTCCTGGAACTTATTCTGTAGACCAGGCTGGCTTTGTACTCAGAAATCTGCCTGCCTCTGCCTCCCAAGTACTGGGATGAAAGGCATGCACCACCACTGCCCGACTATCAGAATATTTTCCAATATTAAAATAACTTTTAGAAGGGGATTCAAAAATTATTTCTAGCTACATATATGTTTGTGCCTCTGTGTGTATGTACACGTGTGAATTCAGGTGTCCTCAGAAGTTGTTGGAGCCCTCGGAGCTGGAGTTATAGGTGGTTACGAGCCACCTGACATGGGTGCTGGGAATTGCACTCAGGTTCTCTGCGAGAACAGTAGGTACTCTGAACTGCTGCTGCCCCCAGGGAAAACAACTCAAGTATTTCAACCCGCCTGTCTATGTAGTTCTACTCCCATGTATAGTGATGAACTGCCCAGGACAGACTTTCATAGAGATTCAAGGAGCCCCTAAAGTTATGGGTACAGGCAAGTGCCATTGACAACAGGCTGCCTGTTCATCACTACCAAGCCTTATATATCAAATGTGTTTGCTTGCTGACATCATCCAACATTGGAACAGCTATAAAGTTTAGTTTCTGCTGAAGACTCAGGCTTGTGACAGGCAGGACAGGAGCCACGGGTCATTTGTATAGGGGATCTTGACCCCTTTCGTCATTACCAGCTTCATGCGTTTGCCCATACTGAGAAAGAAAACAAACAGCAGTTAACCCTAAGAGCTGGGATTCAGATGTGGGGAAAGCCCTTCCTGTCCTTCTCCCTGCAGTCCTAGCAGTCCTTTGATATTCTTTTAAATTGGCCGAATATTTGCTTATAAACGGCAGGATAATTTGGGTTCCCACTGATCATGTGCCAATGAAAATTCTTCTCAATTACATGGGAACATATTCAGAGTTCATCTAAATTGTGCCCTGAGGCTATGAAATTAATTAGTTTCTGCTTTCCTAAATATTTGCGTTAACTTGGAATGACATATGCATTATTTTTGAGTTCTGTAGTTGGTGTTTGAGATTTATGTGGGGTAAAATGAAGAAGGGAAACCCTGAGGCGTTGCATGTGAGAAATGTTGATGTGAATTTGGTTGCATCTCCAGAATCTCTCGTTGTTCCAGAACTTTCTTATTTTGGACAGCATTGTTTACAGTTCAGTCATTAGCTGGAAATTGGGAACATTTTTGGTATGAGGTGATTTCCTGTGCCAAGGAATTTGACCTGTTTATCAGTATTAAGGGGAATTCCTGGAATGGCCTTTGCTGGCCTCACTGCTGTATCTCTGTGTCTTTTCTTCCTGCAAATCGTGGTTCCCACAGGGCCCTTCTTGCTAGGTTACCCTGATTGGAATGACTGTCCTTAGGACCTGCACACATCTTTTAACTCAGCTTTGCTACTTGTCTGTTCACCCCAGGTTAGTGAGTTTATCAACAGAAATTCTGCTTTGCCAAATTCAAGTTAGATGCATGAACCCTCTCAGAGACCTATCTGGGCCTTCTTATAAAGTCCAGATTTAGCCAAGAAACCTGTTATGTCAGTTTAACAAGGAAGTCTGATCCCCACCCCCAAGCTCTGCCACAATCTCTGCCACAATGCCCCTTCCCCCATCACATGACCTAACTGCAGCAATAAATTCTGTTAGCTCAGTGACGTCAGAATTCCCCTCCCGATTTCTGATCTGTGATTTTTCCTTTACTGACCATCACCCTGTACCTTTGCTATACATCCCTACTTGGCTGTGCAGCTTTCAGAGTTGAGCTCTGGTCTTTCCTTGATTGAATAATCCTACTGCAGTGGTCCAACATCTCTTCCTGATTTAAGATACTCTTACTGTGCTTTTATGAGTATCACTGAATAATGTTTTGTTTTTTTGGGTTTTTGTTGTTGTTGTTGTTGTTTTCTTCTTTAACATTGTGTACTTTACAGAAGTGCTGCTTTAGGGCAAGCAAAATGTCTAAGCCAAGCAGTCATGCCTATGAAAAACAGATTTTGAGCCTGTGTCTTACTAAGGAGTCTCAGTTGAAGGGAATGCCAAGCACAGAGGTTTGACATCCTGACCCGAGTTCAGTTGCTCAGACTTAAAATGCTATTGCTTTTGCCTCAGGGCTAGGGATCACCTGAGACTCTAGGGAATGCTATACTTTAGACATACCTTTATTACTGATAGCAGAGTCAATGTCTGTTTGGTGAGGCTTTCTCTAGCCTTGGCAGGTGAACCTGGGCTATGGGACTGACCTGAGCAGATTCCAGATAAACCCTGACCGACTTGTCCCATATTCCTGGACCAATATGAGATTTGGCTTTGAGAAATAACTCTCATAAAGATGAAATTTACTTCTGAGTTCTTGTGGTTGGTCTTACAGACGGGAAGATGTATCAGTCTTCCCGAGTATTCAATCTTTTAATGGGTTCGAGAGGATGCCTTCCAGCTGAGATACTTTTATTCAGCTGAGCCTATCCATGCTAGCAGAACAGGTTTTGTACACTGGCCAATTCCATGCAGCAAATTAGTGTCTCACAGTGGTGATCTGGCATTATTATCTTAGTAATTTTAAGTTAAAAAGCTGAAGGCAGAGAGGGCTGCTTAGAAATGACAGTGACTCAGAAGACCTAAAATATTTTCATAGCTGGTAACATACATTTCTCTTTAAACCATATCATTAGGAAAGCATTCAGAATGCTAATGTCTTACCTGCTCCCCCCCCTTCTTTTTCATTTTTAAGAAAGGTTGACATATGGCAGTGAACATGCAGTGGCTTTAAAAATACCTGTCTATTTTAAAACTAGCACTGCTACTAATGATACAGTAAATACAGTGTATCTGCAGTTCCCACTGACAAGCCAGTCCACCCTCAGGTACCCATTCTTTCTCCCTGTGGCCTGTGCTCCCTCGCTGTTGTTCAGATCCAGCTTTCCAATTACCTTGCTGACTTTTGTTATGAGTTGTGATGTTTATAAAATGCTTTTTATATTTAACAAAATTTTTTTATTGATTCCATGTGAATTTCACACTAAACACACTAATCTCACTAATTTCCCAATCCTCATTTCTGCCCTCCATCCCTATAACATCACCCCCAAAAGAAATTAAGAAAACAACAAACAAACAAACAAACAAAACAAGCCATCCCTCTGTGGAAGCTGCAGTGCATCAGTGTGTCACAAGCCCTTTTGGCCAAACACCTCTACTTGCAAATGTACATTCAAGGAGTCATTAGCCTGCTTTGAGACCCCCTGGCTTCTGCTATACTGGCAACACTGGATCCTTACTAGGACCCCTCTTGGGTATCCTGTTGTTACATTGTGTCATGGTGATCCTGTAGCTTTGGATCTGTAGGACCAGCTTCTTCATGTGCGCCAACAGCTCATAGGTGGGGTAGATGTCCATGTGGGCCAACTCAAAGCCCTGGATCTGAGCCTGGGTGGTAGCTGAGCTGTTCAAGCCTTATAGCTTTTCCATACACACTACACCAGGGCCAGGTCTCCCACACCCATGGCACCAGAGCCAGTTCTCCCACACACATGGCACCAGAGTCAGTTCTCCCAGTGCCCACATAACTGCTGGTGCCAGTGGCTGGTGAGAGGCAGGGACAGCTTAGCAAGGCCCTTGGACAACAATATCCCTTCAGGTGGCAGTCCAGACTATAGAGGTCTTCATAACCTTTGGTGATAATATGGGTACAGGCATTGTCACAGACGCTTGCTGCATTAGAGCCACGGAACCAGACATGGCCCTTGGAGGCAGCACATGACTAGACATCACATGACCTCAGGTGGTTCCTCACCCCCATTGCATCCCCAGTCCCTCCTCTCTTCATAGCACATAAACTGTTCTACTTCTCTCTCTCACATCTCTCCAGCACATACTTGCTCATTGTAGTACAGCCTGATGGCCCACACAGCAAGACCGTTCCATGTCTTCTGCATGCCCAGGTGTGGGCCTCTAATGAAATTACTTTTAAAAGACACCAATGGTGCAAACTCCACAGCCAGTCCCCACAACACCCAAAGGAAGTTCCACACCCAGGCGCTCTAACAAGCCCAGGATCAGAAGTGAGGAGGACACTACACCTGTCCCAACACCAGGAGTAACCGGGACCAGCAGGATCCAGGCACGCAGGAACTCCGTCAGCCCAGTGGCACTGGTTCCTTCCGGTCTGTCTGGGCCGGTGCCCTGAGCAGACCTTGGGCACAAACTCCAAAGCCAGTTCCATAACGCCCAGAGGAAGCTCCACTCCCAGGCGCTCTAACAAGCCCAGGATCACAGTACCCCAGAATCACAGGATCACAGAGACAGCTTGACTCTGAGGAGTTCTGACACAACCAGGATCACAGGAAGGATAGGCTCCAGTCAGATTTAGCAAGGGCAGGTCGCACTAGAGATAACCAGATGGTGGGTGGCAAGTGTAAGAAAATAAACAACACAAACCAAGATTACTTGGCATCATCAGAACCCAATTCTCTCACCATAGCAAGTCCTGGACACACCATCACACCTGACAAGCAAGATTCATATCTAAAATCATTTCTCATGAGGATGATACAGGAAAGACATAAATAACTCCCGCAAAGAAATAAAGGAGGACACAGGTAAACAGCTAGAAGCCCTTCAAGAGGAAACACAAAAATCCCTTAAAGAACTACAGGAAAACACAATCAAACAGGTAAAGGAAATGAACAAAACCATCCAGAATCTAAAAACGGAAATAGAAACAATAAAGAAATCAGAAAGAGAGACAAACCTGGAGATAGAAAACCTAGGAAAGAAACCAGGAGTCATAGATGCAAACAAGTATCACCAACAGAATACAAGAGATAGAAGAGAGAATCTCAGGGGCAGAAGACACCTTAGAAAACATTGACACAACAGTCAAAGAAAATGCAAAAAGCAAAAAGTTCCTAACCCAAAACATCCAGGAAACCTAAGACACCTTGAGAAGACGAAACCTAAGGATAATAGGTATAGAAAAGAATGAAGACTCCCAATGTAATGGGCCAGTAAATATCTTCA
>NW_022196897.1:46640866-46641782 GCF_008632895.1 Mastomys coucha
TAAGTTACTCTTTCTCTGAGATGGATGCTTTTCCAAATTATCACAGCTAATGAACCAGATTCTTACCCTCACCTAATGTCTGGGCCACCCTCCAAACAAAACCATTGTTCATTGAAACAGTTGGTGAATGGCTTTATGGATAGACCATCTTAATACACTATTCATAAGAATAGTGTATTCTTAATACACTATTTCATAAATGAAAGTAACTTGTTCTGTGTGGGCTGGGAATAAAGTCACTCACTCACGTCAGATAGCTTTGACCATAGCAGGAAGTCTGTATCCAAAAATCGTGCCTACAATTCATTCCTTGGCACAGCAGAACTGTCAACTCTCAGCTTAGCTACAGTGGAGGTAAAATCCTTTGGTGGATGTGAGGGTCATTGAAGTACAGCCTTATTACTATGAAATCCAATGTCTAAAAATTGTTCTTATTTTGGGCTTGTACCACAGTAAGAGCCAAGATTTTAAGCTCTACTAAATACAAAACAAGCAAGCAAGCAAACAAACAAAAAGACTTTATATTTTTATGTTCATTTAAAAAATACTAGTAGTAATATATTATTTAAAAATATACAGTTAATATGTTTGGAGTTACTTAAAATTTATATTGAGAAAAACATATATTTTCAGTATTGCTGTAGACAAGCATCTACATAAGATTATTCAATTGATTGTTTTTATATCAACAACTTTTGTAATACTCATTTTTGTTATAATTTTATAAATTTTAAAGAATATAACAAACAAAGGTATTGTAGGTATTGAAGGGGGTTCTCTGGGAGGAGTTGGGGTCCAAAAGGGAAACAAGAATGTGATTTATTTCTATTTACTTAAAATATGTTTTTAAATGTTAATAAATTCAGATAAATTGAAATAATGTATCTTTTCTTATCATAATGCAATAAAAAGATAA
>NW_022196897.1:46641800-46696390 GCF_008632895.1 Mastomys coucha
AAAAAAAAAAAAAAAAAAAGAAAGAAAGAAAGAAAAAAAAAAGACACCAAACCTTGGAATCAAGACCAGGCTGGCTATACATAGCAAGATCTTTTCTCCATACACAAAACAAACAAAAAATGTAGAAGCCCCCACCCTGCCCCAAATCACTAATCTGTTTCATTTGCTTGTGTAGAAACTTTTCACTATGTGATGCTTATTAGACTTATGGCAGTACATGTAGTTGCCTACTTTGCTTGGACAGAGGAATAGCCAGATATGCAGTTCTTTACTGATTGATGGACTATAGCCAATGGGTTGGCTGGATGGTCAAGAACTTGGAAAGAGCACAACTGGAAAATTGGTGAGAAAGACATTTGACAACTATGGTGGTTTGAATGAGAATGGCCTCCATAGGGTCATATATTTGTGAATGCTTGGTCCCCAGTTATTGGAACTGTTTGGAAAGGATTGGGAAGTCTGGCCATGTTGGATTAGGTTTGTCGCTGAGTGTGGGCTTTGAGGTTTCAACTTACATATTTCCTTTCTCTTTCTCTCTCTCCCCCTTTCTTCTTTCCTTCTCTCCTCTCTCTCTTTCTCTCTTTCTCTCTCTCTCTCTCTCTCTCTCTCTCTCTCTCTCTCTCCCTCCCTCTCCCTCTCCCTCTCCTTCTCCCTCCCTCTCCCCCTCCCCCTCTCCCTTTCCCTCCCCCTCCCCTCCCCTCCCCCTCTCCCTCTCCCTCTCCCTCTTCCTCTCCCTCTCCCTCTCCCTTTGTGTGTGTATGTATATTTGTGTATCTGTGTGTGAGACAGGATTTGTCTGTGTAGCCTTGGCTATCCTGGAACTAGCTCTGTAGAACAGGCTGCCCTCAAACTCTGAGATCTACCTGCCTCTTCCTCTTGAGTGCCAGAAAAAGACCACATCATTCCCAGTTTGTTCTCCCTCCTTGCTCCTTGTTGGTAAGTATGTGAGCTCTCGGGTTCTGCTCCTCACCATTATGGGTCATAAACCTCTACAACTGTGAGTTCCAAATTTAAAATTTTTTCTTTTTTAAGTTGACTTGACATAGTCATGATATTTTACTACAGAAGTTGAAAAGGAATTAAGGCAAAGAAGTATGTGGGTAGATCTCTTTGAGTGGGCAAAACATGTGAGAATACTCGTGTCCCATAAAAATGCTCACCAAAAGGTGACTTCAGCAGAGTTGAGTCCAGTAATCACATAGACGGTATGACTGTTCTGTGGATACCTCTTTTCCCTGGCCATCTCTGTCCTTGCCCAGTGGGTCCATGAACAAAGTGGCTGTGGTGGCAGAGATGTAAATCATGCTTGATAACATGCCCTTACACTCACTGAGGCTGACCTGGCTACAGCTGCTGCCAACAGTGGAGACCAACACTGAGCCCCAGATATGGCACCATTTCTCAGGATGACCAGCCAGCAAGTTGGTGGTGAGCTGAGTACAGTGAACTACTTCCTTCTTGGAAAGAGAAGTTCTTTGCCCTTATTGGAGTTGATAGCCTAAAAAAGAGAAAAGAAACTGTCATACTGGAACTCCTTTTCCATTATGAGTCCACTTCTGTAAAGCATCTTGATCAACACAACTTATATTCATGAAAGTTTGGATTAACACTATTGGTAACTGCCTAGATCCTGGGAACTGTAGGCCAGGGTAATATTAAAGCCAGCTTGGGGAGCTCATGCTTGTTAACTGCCACACGTGGAAGACAGAGGCACGAGGACTGGCACAAAATTCAAATCCAGCTTGGTCTACAAAGAGTTCAGGTTAGCCAAGGGTGCGATGCAAGACTCTGCTTCAAACAAGCAAACAGAGATACCATTAACCTGTGTTGATGTAAATTTAGGTGATTTTCCTGTTTTTATCACTTTTGGAAGTACAGAGAATTGAACTCGGGGTCTCCTTCATGCTAGTGAACTGTTCTACCACTGAGCTATCTCTGCAGCCCCCACTTCGTATTCAGTTGCTTTTATTTACCCTTCTGCAGCCTTCTCTGTTTATATGAATTTTACTCCTCTGCTTGCCAGAACATTCCTTTTTCTGGATTTCTCTTTTCAATATTATTCTGACTGGAAAATCCATTTTATCATAACCACAAACAAGGATTGACACCCATTAAGATATCTCTGTGGTTGTTTGTGAGCTCATGGGACTAGGGACTCGCCAGTGTCTGTCCTGTATCTTTGCTTTGTCTTCCAGAGATGAGAAAATGGCCTTTCCTGGAGCTTCTTCCTAGTAATGTCATTAGCTCTTTCATCTCCGCAGGCTCTGCCCAGATCACTTTGGCTCTGTTAGGATTAGGCATAGATGAGAAGCAGCCTTGGAAATCTTGTAATGGAAACAACAGCAAATAATGACTGGTAACAGTAGATGTTGAGCAGCCTTCGTCTGGAAATCTGAAATGTTCCAGTATCTATGACTTTGAGAATTGATAGGACATCACACCCAACCTCATGTGATTGGTTATGGGCAAAATTCAGGCACACTAAAAATGTGACATACATTTCCTTCTGGCTATGCACGGGAACATCAGTCGATTTCATGTGGGTCCCACAGCTCCCCATAGTTAGCAGCTACATTCACATATTCTAAAACCTGGAACACTCTGGCTTCTGCACACCTTGGACTAAGGATCCTTGCCCTGTATTTGCCCCCCTTGTACTTTTGGCTAGGGCGGGGTGACTAGAGAACGCTGGCTGTTTCTACTAATATCTTACATTTGACATAGCTCTTATAGTGGTTGTACAAACTCTACTTGCTGTCTGTGTCCTTTAAAGAAAACCCTGGCAAGCTATGAAGTAGAGGTCATCATCTTCGTGTGATTCTTGGACAATGAGTTAATGTCTGCTAAGGGTTCCCTACCCTATTCTGTGAGAGGATTTGCTTAATTTGGAAGTTCCATCCATGAGTGAAAAACTACTGTTGGCATTTTCATATGTGTTGCTTGTGTGCATGTGTGTGTGTTTTTGTTTGTATGCACATTTAAGTGTGTATGTGCATGTAAAAGACAAGGACTGGTACTGGGAGTCTTCCTCCATTTTTTTTTCCACCTTCTTTTACCTTTGAGACAGGATCTCACGGTATTCCTGGCTGCCCTGAAACTTGCCATATGCAGATCAGGCTGGTCTCAAACTTTGGAGATCTCCCTGCCTCCACCTTCTGACTGCTGGGTTTAAAGACATGCCCCACCACGCCTGACTTTCCCACCTTTGGTTGTTTCGAGACAGACTCTTTCACTGTCCCCCAAGCTTCCCCATCTATCTAAGGCAGCCATCATCTTGGCCATTAGCAAGCGCCAAGGATTCTCCTTTCTCCACAGAGGGACCATAGGCACACCCTGTATGCCTGGCTTTTTAATATGGGCACTGGGACTCCGATTCATGTCCTTATGCTTGAATGGCAGCTACATCACTGACTGATCCACACCCCCACTGCCCTCACCTACTGCACGTGGACCTGAGACCCGCAGGATAGAACTCTTTCCTGCTCTTTTTCCTGGCTTACGTCATACTGCACTCCTAGTTTCCTTGAGAACCTTGTTGTTTATTGTCAGCTGTTTCAGTATTTTATAATTGATTTTATTTTGTTTGGTTTTTTTTGTTTGTTTTTCGAGACAGGGTTTCTCAGTATAGCCCTGGCTGTCCTGGAACTCACTCTGTAGACCAGGCTGGCCTCGAACTCAGAAATCCACCTGCCTCTGCCTCCCAAGTGCTGGGATTAAAGGCGTGCGCCACCACTGCCCGGCTTTATAATTGATTTTAAAACTAGCTTCCACCTAAATATTTATATTGTTTTTCATTTAATGAAATTGTAGCCATGTATGGTGAGACATGCATATAATCCCAGGGCATGGAAGGGCATGTTTTGTTTGCATACAAAACAAACCTTGTAGCATGACCTAAAATGTTTCCTGTTTTTGTTTGTAATTCCTGATGTGATTTTTTTTTTTAAACTGTAGTGTAACATGTATCACAACATGTATCATTTCCCATCTCGCCAAGAATCCACGCATGCCCATAAGCCCAGTACTTATGAGGTAGAGATAGCAAGGTCAGAAGTTCAAGGCTAGCCTGGGCTACATTAGATCCTGCCTATAAGCATACTATTCAACAGTAAGTCATTAGTGTTGATGTGTAATCTATCTCCAGAACTCCTGTTACTTTTGTCTGGTAAATTGTATGCACATCTCCTACTTCCTTAAGGATGGTAGCTTCCCAGAGTGCAATTACTCAACGAAATGGACTGTGTTTGTGAAGAATCTTGTTGCACGCTGGCCAGTTGCTTCCCAGAAAGTTGTATTGATTTGATACCCCCTTCAGAGTTCACTGAGAGGTATTCTTGTTGAAGTTAATGTTTTCTGGAAAATATCTAAATGGACGGTGCTTGTGGGCATTCTGTCTGGGCTAGTTGTGGACTTCTGAGATCTTTAAAGAGGTGGAAGGGTCTTTCTGTAACCCTCCTCTTTTGAACTCCCCATCTGTCTGGGCTTTGTAGACATTTCCATTTTCCTTCTTTCCAGGGAACAGTGCTGGGGGCATTATCACAGCTGAATCAGATCAAGTTCATGTTTAGAAAACCATTCAGCTGGCGTCCAGTTGCATGTGCAACTGCTTGCTGCCTTTGATGCTTGGAGAGGTTCTCAGAGATCGATCATGGAGGCTGCTGAGACTGTTAGACTTGGGAGGGCTCTTAGAACAACTTCTGGCTCAGAGTTCTTTGAAGAAAAGGAAGCAAAGTCTCACAGTCATTGTGGAACATGCCTGAAATTTGTACAAGTTACCGATCTGTCAGTAGTACCAATCTGCCTGTATACTGCATGAGCTGTGAATGAAAGTGTGAATGTTTCACGCATGGAGGAGAGCACAGGCAGGTTGAAGGTGGTGAGGCGCATCTCTGAAGCTGGCTGCTTCTGGACATGGAGAATAAGGTAGGGGACACATAGCCCCTCTTCGCCTTGCAGAAACAGCTCCTATTATTACCCCTGCTTTCCTTTCGGTCGCCTCAGACTACAACTAGGATCCAGCCTTCAGCAGGGACACGTCCCTCTGCTGTGGTGACTAGAAACAGTGCTGGTTTCCTCCTGGAAGCTGTGGTATGCTAGCCTTCTCCTAGGAGTAGGCAGACAGTTGCCCTTACCCAGGGGAACTGTAACACACTCATTTTCCGTTATTCTACAAAGGTGTGCTCATGCACAGAGCCAGTGTATGTTCCACATTGTTTTAGTGGTTTTGTTTTATTTTGTTTTTAAGATTTTTAAATTTTATTTATGAGTACACTGTAGCTGTCTTCAGACACATCAGAAGAGGGTATCAGATCCCATTACAGATGGTTCTGAGCCCCCATGTGGTTGCTGGGATGAACTCAGGACCTCTGGAAGAGCAGTCGGTGCTCTTAACCTCTGAGCCATCTCTCCAGCCCTCTGTGTACCACTTTGAATTCGAGGGCCTGAGTCCACTTATTTCTCTGTTCATAACTCCTAGCTCCCCATGTGTCATTTGGCTACATCCGGAAATTGCGCCAGGGCTATCCAAAGAATACCAGCACACCAAGTTCTCTGCTAGAACTTGGGATTTTAGGCATATGAGGGGTGGTCAGGTTTTGTTTCTTTAGCTTCCAGACTAATGCTAATACATAGCAAATTGCCAGCCACTGATGAAGGATATAGGATTACTGCATGGAAGTCAGTTTTAATGAGGGCAAGTGTATGTATGTATATATCAATGTGTGTGTGTGTATGTGTGTGTGTCATTAACTTCCAATATTAGAGATGATAGTTGACAAAGAATTATTCATACACAAAGTATATGATATTGCCAGGCATAGTGACACACATCGGTGGGCTCAGCTACCTAAGAGGCTGAGACAAGATGATTGCTTAAGGCCAGCCAGGCAATACGGAGACCTTAAAAGTGTGTGTGTGTGTGTGTGTGTGTGTGTGTCTCTGTCTGTCTGTCTGTCTGTCTGTCTGTCTGTCTGTCTGTCTGTCTGTAATGTCTAGTCCTCCGTCCCTCCTAACCATTACTCTTGTCTTTGTCTTTGTTTGTTTTGTCAGGGTCTCCTATGGAGCCCAGGCTGGCCTCCCAACTCCCCATCTTGCCTCAGCCCTTCCATGGGATTACCACCATGCACCACCACAACCAGTTTCCTCCCTCTCTTCCATGGCGCACAAAACGGCAGTCACAGGCTTTCATGTTATCCCTATTGCTGGACAAGCACGGAGCTAGGTAACAAGCAGGAAGAGCACCCCTGACTGGCAGCTAGAGCTGTGAGTCACAAATGTTGTACAAAACATTTTGGTCCATTTTTCTACTTAATTAAGTTACAGGGTTTTATGACTCACAGAAGTTTCTAATTTTCTAAAGTTAAAGTGATACATTTTTCCATTGTAATTCATCCTGTTGCATTTTTTTAAAAACAGTTTTATTGAAACATAATTGCATACCACATAATTCTACTATTTAAAGTTTCTAGTGCAGTCTTTATAAGACATTTTCACAAGATTGCAACCATTGCTTATGGTCTAATTTTAGAACATTTTTTTTTACCTCACCTAAAAATACCCAAACAAACTTAACTTCATTACTAGTCATTCTACATTCCTCCCTTGCTTTCCTTCCCTGCTCCCAAGCCCTGAGCAACATCCACTCCACTTTCTGTGTCTCTAGATTACCTCTTGTAGGCACTTCGTACAATTAGCATCATAATGAGATAGGGTTCTTTGGTGAGTGATTTTTGGATCATGCTTTCTGGTATGAATCTACACCATTCAGTTTTGTTACCAAATAAAATCATGCAGTGTCTACTTACCACATTTTGCTTTATCACATCATGGACAATTGGGTGTTTCTACTTTGGGCTATTATGAATACTGCCACCATGAACGTCTTCATATTTTTAACTGTGACGTGCATATGTGTTCTTGCCTATGTATGTAGTATTAGCACCAGTCGGTCCAGCTAATGTGCCTCAACCCTTGTGAATTAGTCTAGCTTAATGCTCTTTCTCCTAAGGGAGAGATCTAGCTATCTCTCTGTCATTTCCAAACCCTAATATTTAGATCTATGGTCCATTTTGGGTTAACCTATGTACAGTGGGAAGTGTGGACTAAAGTATTTCACACCTGGACACTGCTTGCCTCTGAACTGTTTGTTGAGAGGACTATTTCTTCCTTGATTGGTCTTTGGTTGATTGTCATTGCTTCATCAAACCAGCCCTTACCAAATCGTATACCCCCCACCCCTCTCCCACACCCCCAACACTCAGCTCATTCTCTTTTTATGCCCTAAGTCAGAGTCTCTCGGAGAGAACTCGGGTGCAGCTTGGAGCTCACTCCAAGCAACTTTTCTTTAGCTTTCCCTTCCCACTCTGGGAGGCGTGGCCTTTCACTGCGCAAAACACTGTGAGCCGTGTTTCCTTCAGCCAAGCCCCACCATCACGCCTCTTACAGTGCAGTGGAGCTCCTGGAGGACAGGAGTCCTGTCTTTGGTTCTTGTTTGTGTCGTCCTCCCGGCCCCACCTAGGAGCCCTGAAAACAGGATCCAGTCATTTTCTTTATGTTGGCAGTGGGACCCTGGCATGAAACTGTCTGGATGAGGAGAATTCCAGTATTCTATGTTTACCAGCTCCGTGTGATTGGTTGAAAATACCAATGGACACAGAAGCAATGTAGAAGTAGTGGTCCTTTGCATTCATAAAGCTGTAAACATACCTTTTTACCATATCTATCCAGACCACACACTGGACAGTTAAGGTCCAGCCTCCCCTATGGGCTGGGCTGTTTGTAGGCGGTGAGCAAAGGAACGTGTGCTCTAGTGTGGGTCTGTTGGCAGCCCCTGTGCTCCCTTACCCTGCCCACAAGCTTTTCAAGGTTCTGCTGCCTGTTTCCTGCCTCCTGCCTGCAGTTAATGACAGCTGGAGGTTCTAGCCAGGCACACGTATAGCAGTGTCAGCTGCACCCCGTGGCTGTGTCAGATGGCGGCTGGAACAAGCCCAGAGGCATGCTCAGAAATGAATGTTTTGCCTCAAAGAAAATGGGTGGGGGCGGGGACAGTGGGAATTTTTTTGGTTATTGCTGATTCACAGCGAGACCCAGAAATCACAGAGGCTGGTGGAAATCTCCGTCTCTAACATTAATGAGGGTTAGCATGAGGTAGGAACAGAGAAGGCTTCTGCTCTGGCTTGAATACTCAAATTTGTTGTGAAATGGGAATGTTGGTAGGGGGTCTGAATGGCTGGCTGTGTTGAAGGCAGAGTAGCCAAAGACGCGCAAAGCTCGAAATTGGGAAATGAAAGTAACAGAGTGATTTTTTTTTTAAAGGAAATAGACTGTGGAGGCTAACATGCCTTCCTTCTCAGGGTCTCCTCAAGTGACAAGTGCAAAAACAGGTCTAGTCTCTTTCCCTAGTCATATGAGGATGCATAATATTGTCATAGGGTCTCTGCTCTCATAAGACCACCTATTGTTTGTTTGTTACAGGGTTTCTCTGTATAGCTGTCCTGGAACTCACTTTGAAGACCAGGCTGACCTCAAATTCATAGAGACCTGCCTACCTCTGCCTCCTGAATGCTGGGATTAAAGGTGTGCACCACACTGCCCAGCTAGGCCCCCCTATGTTTAATTATCTCCCCAAAGCCTCTTTCCTAATGGCAGACCATCAGGGCTTAATACAGACACAATTTGTGTTCCTACCCTCACCTTCATTAATTCAGGTGCTGGCATGCACACCAGGCAAGCATGGCCACTAAGCTGTACCTTCAGTCCCACTCAGGATTGGCTTCTTTCCTCTTCTCTTTGTGCTGAACATGGAAGCCAGGACCTCAGACACGTTAGGCAGATGCTCTGCCCCCGAGCTACATACCCAGCCCCATAACCTTCATTGTCTAGGACAGTGAGCACCGCCACTCAGGAAGCCTTGCTGAGAGTAGGTACGTAACCAGAGTGGTTGGCAGGGCCACACCTGGCATCCTTTCTTTAGGAACTGCTTCTCTGAGGAAATTGGATTTTCTCATTACTTCCTTCATCAAAAAGCCTGCCTTGACAATCACAGGTGCTGAGTGCCGGCAAACATGTCACCTTGAAAAGGCCTGGAGGATAAATCCCCCGCCAAAAGCCCTGGTCTGGGTAAGAGTAGTCCTCCTATCTAAGAGGGGAAAGGCCTCACTGGTGCAGTCTGTCTGCAGTTGCTGTAGTCACAGGCAGGCCAGACTTGGGGCCTCACTGCATGCTGTGCTGGGACAGGCTGTGGGTGTTTCTTCATCAGGGAGATGGGGATCTGACGCCCTTCTTACAGGTGTGATCTCGAACGTGGTTCTTTATATTCTCATGCTGAAATATTAAGCTGTGGTGACCTGCCATTAGGGGATAGGCTTTGGGGAAGAAATTAAGTATAGATGGGCTAGAGAGCAGAGGACCCATGGCAGTATTACGTGTTCTTCATGAGTCCTGTTATGAGTAGGGAAAGAAACTAAAGCTGGCTATACCACAGCCATGTGAGGACACCAAGAGAAGACCAATCCTTATCTTGGATTTTCTACTCTCCAAACTATATAAAAGAAGTTGTTTAAGCTACTTGGTATTTGGTGGTTCTGTCACACCAGCCTGAGCTGACTATGCCACAGGACAAGCCATATTTAACTTGAGGATGTGTAGGTATGGCGGCTGCACTTTCCTTGGGAACTATAACCATATGGTGCTCATCTCCATCTTCCTTCGTGGCTCAGTGGCCAACCCTGAATTCCCACAGGATGCATGGTCCAGAGCCTTCACCCTCAGCCAGATGTTCTGCAGAGGGGTTCCACCCTTAGATCTATGACTTCTGGCAAGGGTGTGTCATCTTGATGTACTCTGCCTTCGCCTTCGAGGCTTTGTACCTGTGACTAGGGCACAAAAGCAGCATAGTGCAGCCTGATC
Organism: Mastomys coucha; assembly: GCF_008632895.1. Taxonomy (NCBI): domain Eukaryota; kingdom Metazoa; phylum Chordata; class Mammalia; order Rodentia; family Muridae; genus Mastomys; species Mastomys coucha. The sequence continues at coordinate 46,651,707 of NW_022196897.1, forward strand.
GGGCCCCAGCTCTACCCCAGCTCCTGGGGTGGCTCATGGCCTTGGGCTTTGCATGTGACTCATGGGAAGTGAATAATATGCTGTGCGTGGGTGATTGCCTGGTGAAGGAAGCCAGCTTTCAGAACTGGTTATTGGAGTGAAGAGGCCAAAGAAAGAGATGGGGCTCAGCAGAAAGTGGGACATGTAGGTAAGGCAGAAGTACCTAATGATGTCCTGCCTTGGAGTTTATGACAGTCCCCATATGTTCTCAGACATGAGAGGCCAGTGGTCCAGAAGGGGGTGGTGCCTGCATACTCTACAGTGATCCATCCTTGCTCACCAAGCAATGGTTGTAGACCTGTAGTGCAGTCAAGCTGACAGTTCCTGGTGTTTGGAACTGTGCATAGGAGAAAGTCACAGTGGTGTTCCTTAATGCAGCCAAATGATCAGGTCAGTACTGGAGTGGAAGCCTTTATGCTGGCTGGCTTGAACATCATTTCTCTGCTCATGGAAGCCAGCCACCCACAAACTAACTGTCTCTAGATGACTCCACTGTTATTTTTTCCGTCATCGAAACAGATTGATGTTTACTTGGGTGTATACCAGATGGAGTAGAGAGTTTGTACAGTGTAGCAGAAACATGTACCTTGTACCCCAAAATCCTGTCAGGTACGGGACATGTGGGGGCAGAGCCTGGCTGTGGGACCAACGAATGAGACTGCCACAGTTGGCTGCATGTCCTTTTCTTTATGGAGAAGGTGCAGTAGGCTGCAGATGAGGTCACTGTGCCCTAATTATGACTCTGCCGTAATACTGGAGGGTGTTGTTTGATATTATAACAAGCTCTAGAGACACTGCTGTTTTGGGCAGGACAGTGATTCTCGAGGACTCTGGATAAAACACTTGTATGCTAGGAAGCTCCCCTTTGTGTGCCAGTCAGAAAAATGATTGCCAACCTCAAGCTCTTTAGTAAAAACACAGTAGGGATTTCTTTTCTTGAAAACATTTTGCATATATATATTTATATATATGTATAAATTTATATGTATATATTTATATGTCTATGAGATATATTAACTATTATATATGTGTGTATTATGTATATGCTAGTATATACATATATGTACATATAATTTAGTGATAACAGTTTTTATTAGAGCCAGATGTATATACTCTGAGACTTGAATATTTATGCATTCACTTACATATTTGAGTGTGTTCATGCAAAGAGATGCTTGGAACAAGCAGATTTTTTTAAAGGTAGCTGTGAAATTTGAGTAGGTTTAGCCTGTATTTGGTGGATATGAACTGTTGTATTCTGTCCCCACTTTTCTTTTACTACTTTAATTGAATTTTTTTACACAGGCTTGTATCGTCCAGGCAGACAGTCCTGGGTTCAAGTTCCAAGGCCTTGTCTGGGTAGTACTATGTCTTTGCAAGTGACTGGTCTGACCTCCATATAGAAATGACAACTAATCATGTACCATATACACCCCTCCGCTCCCCTCCCTTTGGGAGAATACAGATGTTTCTGAAGCGCTGTCTTCCCAGAGCATGCTGGAGAGAAGCAGTGAATGTTGGAGATCACACAGTTTGCTCTCTCTGGCCATTGTTGGCCTCTTAGCTGTCATTTAAAAGCACTTACCTTTGTATCTCTGACTAGGAAGGCAGCGCTGTTGAAATGCAAGGACTTCTACACTGAACCTTAGATTTGGATTTGTGGTTGTTGGCCCGTTCACCTTTGGATTTGTGTTTAAATGTACCTGCCATGGCTTTGGGAGCAAGGTGAGCCATCCATAGCTTCTGTAGAAAGGGTCTTGCCGGATATTGAATTGGTTTTCATTTCCTGTAGCATGTGTTGTTCCCAGCCCAGTGCCTTGCGCTTGTTTATTCCTGGTCCCGTGACCACTTTTATTGAAAGTGAAGATGAACCATGACAACAAGCGTGGAGAATTGTGAGCCACACTGCAGGAGCAACAAGCTGAAAAGGTGGCTCAGATTCTGACAGGGCAAAGGATATATTAGTGTCAAATCCAGGAAACCAATCCAGTTCCTGAGGACTGATATGTACTGCCTTTGGGTTTACAGTACACTCTCTTTTGTTGTAAGATTTAGAAAAATCATGTGCTTATGTGCATTTGCATGCACACACTTGTGCATGTGCATATGAATACATAACGTACATACATGCATACATGCATACATACATGCAGCATACATCCGAGTACCTGGAGAGACCAGCAGAGGGCATCGGATATCCTGAAGCTGGAGTTTCTGACTCCCCTGATTTGCCTGAAGTGAGAGCTGGGACTTGAACTCCTGTCTTAGGAAAGCAGCAAGCATTCTTAACTGCTGAGTCATCTCTCTCTCTCTCCAGTTTCTTTTTCTTATAGTTTGTGGTGTCTTACTAAGCAATTTATTGTTGGAAAAGGGAAGACAGAGTCTTACTTGTCCCCTGAAAGCTGTGATGATCAGTATTGGTGGCCCTCAGATTTCATGCCATAGTCAGAAGGCGAAAAATAAAATGTCCCATGAATTTGCTCTGAAGTAAGGAAGAAACTTCTAGCAGATTGCTTAAAAGAATCACACTTTTATTTGTGGTTTTGTATCTTTATTTCCATGGGTGACATCCCATTTTTTCTTTTAACCTGGAGATTCTTAGTCGATGTGTCTTTTATGTGAGGTGCTCAAAGGTCCCTTTCTGCTCCAGCTTTCCTGACTCATTAGACTGTACAGCCAGGGTCTCTCTCATCACAAGAGGACACTGTGGAGGTGGCTCTCTGGTGGTGGTGTTTATTTTTCCCAGTGGCCTCAGAGGCACTCTGAGTTCCTTGAGCCAGTCTTTCACTCGGTGGCTTCATGAGCTTCCATAAACATTTGTTTCATGTGGGTTTTCTGAATGTTAGCTGGATGAGCTCTGGGCTAGGAATGAGGGAGACATAGAGGGAAGTAAACACTTGGCTCGAAGCTCTAGGGAATACCCAGTTTACTGAGAGAGACTGGTGATGGTGAAGATACAGAAGAGTCTATAGAGTGCTGACTGCTGGAAAAATGTGGGTCTCCTCTCTGGCGTCCCTGGCTACCGGCCCACAAGGACAAAGGGCTTCCAGACAGACTGTGAGTACGAACTGAAAGGACAATGTTCCACGACCAGCTTCAGGAAGACAAATCAACTTTATTCAGGGTAAATCAAGGGGAAGTTTTGGGGAAGGTAGTGGGGATTTCTAGGATGGGTACATGTTACTGAGTCAAGGCTAAGGTACTGAGATACCTCATTAGCAGGGGAAAGCATTTGAAGAATCCCAGGTGCTTGCTGATTGGGTTCTTATCAGGAGAAAGGAAGCTGAGCCTATAGTTTCACCAAGGCTCTAGGACATTCCGAAGGTCGAGGGTGTAGGGGTTTCAGGCTTTTCAGGCAAGGCCAGGGAAGGAGAAGCCCTGCTGGTAAAAGGAATACACATTTTGCCCCGAGCTCATGGCTTTCCAGTAAAGTCAGACTTTGACCTTAGTTAGCAAGGCTCGACAGAATAAGAGTGAGAATCTCTTGCTTGGAAGCTTGGACATCCTTGTGTGATGCTGGAAGGGGTCCTTTGTAGATGAGGTCCAAGGCAAACAGGAGCTCCTAAGGGGCTTCTAGTTGACCATGGAATAGCCTCCCTCGATGGTGAGAAGGGGCATGAAAAAGTAAGTCAGGACCCGGGTGGGCAGAGCATGAGAATGGTGGGGCAAGGATCCTTATAGAGGAAGGTGGAAACAGTTGCAGCTGGGCCATGGAGCCAGGGAGGATGTAAGTTTTTTGTTACTTTGTTTTTGTCAGTAATGTCCTTTGAGTGTTTTTATAAAGAGGGATGAAAGAGGTTTGAGGTTTCAGCAGTGTCTGTTTTCTGCTTGCCAGCTGGGACTTGAGACTGGTTGGAACTCTTATAGGGGTGGGGTGAAGTACAGCGGTTTCATTCTCTGCAGTGACAAGAGAACGCCGTGAGGCAGCGGTCGGTCTGAGAAAATGTTAGGAGAAAGAAACTCTGGGTTGCAGTGACATATTTGCACATGAGAACTTGAAGGGATAGAGTACAGACAGTGGCTGGGGACAGGGACATTGTGTCATCACACAGGATGCTGGTGTAGCAGTTGGGATATCAGTGCAGAGCTTGGGGATCTGGGTCTTGGCAGAGCCAGTTGGGAAATTTGCTAGAGCTTTAGTTTTTTTTTTTTTTTTGCGGTAAATTTTGATTTGGAAAAAAAAAAATGTTCCTTGTACCTTTACATTTTCCCCCCTAAATACAGTTTTTATGATATTTCTAAGGTGGGCAGGACTCCTACAGTTTTTAAAAATAAGAATTTAAGGCACTAATTGGTCCTTAGGCTCTAAGTCTGAGGAATGCTATTTCTGTTGGAACCCAGGTGTAGCTCGGTTGTAATTTACTACCATGCATACTAATTTGACTTAGCATGCCAGGGACTTCGGATCTCCCACGGAGTCCTGTTAGTGCAGAACACAAGGGAGTTGGAATGCAGACCCCACACTCAGGTCTTGAGGAAGAAGGTAGTGCAGGATGCTAAAGGTCAAGTATAATAAGGAATGAAAAAGTATCTGTTAGCATTTGGAAATACACCAGTTGACCAGAGTTGGCCATCTTCTGCCATGGGTCAGATAGGAACTACATTAGGCTACTGTGATCTCTGTTGCAACCGTCGGATTCAGCTATCGTCACACAAAGCAGCCATGGGTAATATGTGGATAGATGGTCATGGTTGTAGTCTGGCCACACTTACGAAAGTACTTGGCAGTCTCATTCAACCTAGACCATGGTCTTCCCTGACTTTTACTTCTTAGGAAGGGAGAGTTAGGATTTATTCAGTGCTAGATTCAGTACACACATTTTTAAGTCTCAGATTTAAGTACCAACCCCATCAGCAGTTGGTAGAGAGCCCTGGAAGGTTAGGTGATAGCTCTCCTGGTGGTTACACACCCAGCCAGTAATTGGCTAGGACTTGAATTCTCCTCTGATTTCAAAGCCTGGCTCATCCTACCTCACTGGCTTGCCACCCAGGGTGAGCAGTGGCCTTAGACCTGATCATTCTCAAGAGCTCTGGTTGGCACAGAAGACATATAGAGGCTCACACTGCTGCCATTGTCCTTCCCGTGGCCAGCACTGCTGCCATTGTCCTTCCCGTGGCCAGCAGTGAAGCTGAGCTTTTCTGCTTCTCCTGTGTCCTCTAAGTGTGTGGGACCACAAGGACGCGCTCACCGCCCTGTGAATAGGGGCTTCTGAGGCTGACGGCATCTGCCATTTACTGTTTGAGCCTTGGGTGATCTTTGGCTTTATTTTTTTATATAAATATTTTTAAAGATTTATTTTATTTATACGAGTACAGCGTTGCTGTCTTCAGACTTCACCAGAAGAGGGTATCGGATCTGATTATAGATGGCTGTGAGCCACCATGTGGTTGCTGGGAATTGAACTCAGAACCTCTGGAAGAGCAATCAGTGCTCTTAACTGCTGAGCCATCTCTCCAGCCCTTTGGCTTTATTTTTTTTTTTTTAAAGATTTATTTATTTATTATATGTAAGTACACTGTAGCTGTCTTCAGAAATCCCAGAAGAGGGCATCAGATCTCATTACGGATGGTTGTGAGCCACCATGTGGTTGCTGGGAATTGAACTCAAGCCCTCTGGAAGAGCAGTTAGTGCTCTTAACCGCTGAGCAATCTCTCCAGACGGCTTTATTTTTTATAAACATTTATTTTGGAATACTTCTAGATTTATAGAGAGGCCGAAAGGACAGTTTAAAGAAGTTCCATATGGCCTGTGGTCAATCTGTCATTAACACAGAATATTGTGTGATAGATTTGATATAATTAGTGAACCAGCAGTGATGCCTACTAATGTGTGCATTTGTGGGTTTTTTTCTCCCATCTCTAATTCTCTTTTCTGGTCCACATTATCATATCATCTTCAGAGATTATGTCTCCATAGATACTCTTTTGTTCTCACTTGTTTTGTTTTGTTTTGTTTTGTTTTGTTTTATTTTCTGAGACAGGATTTCTTTCTATAGCCAGACTGTCCTGGAACCCTGCAGACCAGGCTGGCCTTGAACTCGGAGATCTGCCTGCCTCTGCAGGGATTAAAGGCCTCTCCATATATTCTTGACTGTGACAGTTTCTCAGACATTCTTTGTTTTGATGACCCTGATGGTTTGGGTATGACATTTTGCAGAGTGCCTGCTTATTGGAACGTGCCTGATGTCTTTCTCACCATTGGCCAGGACTTAGGAATTTGGGGTGGCTCCTTTATCCCACAGAGTCGAAGGTGTGTCCCAACAGTGTTCACCTCTGTTAGTGTTGATCTTAATCATCCAGCCAAGGTTGTGGAACTTGCCTGGTTTCATCCACCACAGAAAGAACAGGCTTTTTGCTCTGCACGGTCCCTGTGCAAAGCCCACAGGGAAGGCTTGGGGCAAAGCCCATCGATTCTGAGCATGGAGTACCTATGTAAATTGTTGATTAGTCTGTATCTTGAGAGTTGCCTCTTTCCCCATTCATTTATTCCCAGTATGGATTTAAGAGTGCACAGACTTTCAGAATTTACCTTGTGTAACTAGTAACGCTCAGACCTTTGCACCGGCTTTGGGTGGCCCTTCCGTGAAACTGGGACTTGCCTAAGGATCTGTTCTGTTAGACCAAGTCTACAATGGACAGGAAGTTGTTGCTGCTGAGGGTGGCGGTCATTTCTTGCCTTGATGGTGAAGAAACCTCTCTCCCAGAAAGCCTCAGGGCCTTTGTCTGGAACTGTCATTGGAGCAGCGCCACCGTGTGGTAAATACTGAGTGTTCCAGGGACAATTTCTTCTAAATTCTCTCTTAACTGTTCTAGCAGCAAGTTTTTAAAAGAAAAATACTTTTGTTCTTCAGAGGGAAGCCACTACTTTGGGATATATTATATCATTACCAAGTTTAGATAAAAGATAGATCAGTAATATAGTTGTCCTAAAAAGAGAAGAAAGCAACCTGGACTGGACAAAGGTCCCAGGGATTAATTCTGCTCAGTCACAAGGGCATGAGTTTGGATTCCCACTTTCTTGTCTGGCAAGTGCCTGTTAACTCCAGCTCCAACTTGGAGGGACCCAGTACCCTCTCCTAGCCTCTGCATGAGCCCAGGCATGGATACCCTATGCACATGTATACCTTTTTGAAAGCATAGATGTCAGGTCAGATGTTCTCAACCTGATGTTAGTCTCACTCAGCTTTAGTAGCAGCTTTCACTAATAAAAGTCCCACAGGCACCTGGTATGTTCAGGGTAGAAGTCCTTCTTTCTGTTGTCTTGAACCCAGAACACTGACAGGGTCAGCCCCACTGCTGAGGGGGGGGGTTGCAGTGGTCTGGGTCACTGCCTGGAATGGCAGTGGGCATGAGGTTTAGAGTCCAGAGTGACTAACAGCTCCGCCCAGATCATCACTGCATGGTGTCTGCAGCTGTTTCAGCATGCAGAAGGTCTGTGCTTTGCAGAGATTCACAGTCAAGCCTGTTCGTCTAACACAAGGCCAGTCTGCACTTATGTACAGTAAGGTCCTGACTGCAGAGATGGCTTTGTGGTTGAGGCCAGAGTGCTTCCTCAACACACAGCCAACAACAGCACAGCAGTGAGCGCTGCCTTGTACTTTCAAGGACTTGGGCAGTGATGCGTGATGGGTAGCCTTGCCACCCGGTAGGAACTGGAAGACAGGGGGGACTTGGAATTCAAGGGTCCCTTTCTTTCCACTAATATTTTGAAAGGAAGTCTTGACCTTACCAGGTGGAGAGACTATTTTAAGACAAACCTTTAATCTCTAAAATGAATCTTACATTGCTTTTCAGTGTATTCTAGTTACAATTTAGAGCATGGTTTCCACAGCATCTAAATTCGTTTTTTGAGTCTTGCATTTATTAATTAATCTAAAATCATATTTAACATGAATTTCATCCAAGGCTGAGATGGGCACAGTTCAGGTAGGACCTGCAGGCTGCTCAGTTATCCCATTTTCTACACAGTTTTTTTGTTTTTTAAAAGACTAGTAATTCTCTACTAGATATACTCTGTGGTTCTGACAGAAGTGATGGGATTGTTCCTAAATATAACACAATCATGTTGCTTCTTTGAGTTTATTTCAGCTCTTCATTTAGTTCTAAACTCTACTTAGGTTGTAGGACAGCTGATAAACTCAACCCAGGAGAGGTGAGATTAGGGACCAATGTGTGTTATTATGTTAGGATTACCAGCACTTGGGAGGCAGAGGCAGGTGGATTTCTGAGTTGGAGGCCAGCCTGGTCTACAGAGTGAGTTCCAGGACAGCCAGGGCTACACAGAGAAACCCTGTCTTGAAAAACAATAAATAAATAAATAAACAAACAAACAAACAAACAAATAAAGGACTAAAGTTGGCTTCAAGTACAGAGGTGTCAAACACATAATAGTTGAAACAAGATACTTACTGCCCTTTCTTTTTAACAGTTCACATTACCCACAGGTACTTTGGTCACAGGAAGCTGTCCTTCATCGGGGAGGGCCTGGAGGAGTTGGACAAGTCGGTGCTCCCCCATTAGTATTAAAGAGTGGGTGTTCCCTGGGGACATGGTGGTTTGTAATCTCCATTTGGTGGTTTCAGCTGCGGATGCCTATCTCTGTGAGCCACAGGCAGCTGTCCATAGAGTCTGGGAGAGCTCTCACCTTCTGTAACTTCTGGTGGCTCTAGGTGTTCCCAGCCACATTGCTCCACTCTCTACTTCTCTCTTTACCTTATAACCTTTCTCTGTGACACTCTTATTCCCTCCTTTCTCATACTAGGATGGATGTATGTGGGGCCTGTCTGGATAATTCCGGATGGTCCTGAATCTCTTCAGGCCTCTAGAAAGCAAGTGGCTTGATTGTGGGTGTGTCTTATGTTATCACATACTTCTAACATAGCATTATCTGAAGGCCTCAGGAAAACTTTAATTTACTCTTTGGACATGTCCACATACTTTGCCAAAGGAAAGAGAGAAGAGGGAATGGGGGCTTCTCTTAGCACAGAGCCTCAGCTTCAACAAATGTATTGAAATTGCGTAAATGCCACTACAATGAAGACAGAGACCATCCATCTTCATCCCAGTATATTCATACTGTTCCATTATAGTCTGCTGTACCCTGGAGCCCTGGAAATCTGTAGTCTTTCTCCAAACCCAGAATGTGATGTATAGAGTCATCTAGTGTGCAGCCTTTTGAGTCCAGCGTCTTGGCTGGGTGCACTTAGGACTCATGCATGTCATGGTGGGTATCAATAAAGTTTTACTACCTGTTTCACAAGTAGTCCACTGCATGCATATACCACAGCTTGTCTGTTTGCCAGTTGCTTCCAACTTGGGTAGTTTCCAGTTCGGGGTGATGATAAATGAAGTTATTCTAACTGCGCGCACACTGACTTGTGTAGGAGCATATGTCTCCTTTCCCTGGGGGCAGGTCTTAGGGGACTTAGGAGGGGAATTGGCAGGATCACACAGGATATATGATATATTTTGTATGAAAGCATCTACTGTTTTCGAAAGCACTTAAACATTTTGTAGTCTCACCAGCCGAATGGGAGCTAGGTTGTTACGCATAGTCTGCAGCTGTGCCTTTTGTGTGGTTGAAGGTGTTAGCTGTTCTGCAAGGTCTGCACACTGTCTGAGAGGGGCTCAGGCATCTTTGATGGCCTCTGTAATCCAGCTCAGCTGAGAGGCCTTTGTTAACTGTCATTGACGCCACCATCTTTATACTTTCGAAGCAGCGTTTTATGTAGCCCAGACAAACTTTGAGCTTACTGTGTAGCGAATGGTGACCTTGAACTCTCCAGCTTTCTGCCTCTATGAAGTGCTAGGATCACAGGCTTGGGCTACTGCATCTCATTTTATGTGGTGCTGGGGATTGAACTCAGGACTTCATGCATGCTAGCCAGGCACTTTGCCAACTGAGATACATCCCCAGTTCTCAGACTGTTAAAAAACAAAACAAAACAACAAAACAAAAAAAAAACTATAATTCATCTTCTTTCTAATCTAATTATACCAGTAAGTCTTTCCACTTACCAATCCTTCATAGATGTTTCTCTGTAAAAGTGATGGGAGTCTGCATTCTCTCCACCCTTTATGTCCGTGTCCAGGGGTTAGGTGGATATGACGGAAAGAGATGCAGGTGATTCTTGAGGGTGCAGTTTCTTTGGTGTGGCCATTCCTTTGTGGTGTGGGATAGGAGGGTTCCTGTATATGCTGAGAGGTGGTGGAGTATCTGTGCATACATACACATCAAATGTAAAGCCAAGGAGGATGGACTACCCCTACCTTACCACTGGGGACTGAGAGACACAGGATCGTTCTGCTCTGGTGAGGGTCTCAGAGCTGGTCCCCACAGTGACACACTTCCTCCAACAAGGCTACACCTCTACAGTCGCTATGGGCCAAGCATATTCAAACCACCACAAGAGTGCAGGAGGAAAGAGCTTCAGACTTTAGAAGCTCTGTCTGCATATTTTGTTCTTTAAAAAAAAAAAAATCATTATGGATCTCTGAGAGTTTAGGTCTACACAGTGAGAGTTACATAGTAAAACCTTGTTTTAAAAACAAACAATAAAACTAAAAGAACAAAGAGAAACCCTTCAAGACCAGCCAGGTGCCATGTCTGGTGCATGTTAACAATTGCAGCACTTAGGAGGGTCACCGAGGGTTTGACACCAGCTTGGTCTATACAGCCAGGTCCAGACTGCAGGATTCTGCTTCTCAGAGAAGGTGTGTGCTCTGCCGCACTCTGCCACCTTCCTTTGTGACAGGAACTGGGCTGATCTCCAGTAAGCCCCGGCATACCTCTCGTGTCTGTCCCCCACGGTGCTGTGGTTACAGATGCATACCGATGGTCATACCTGTTTTTATTATTGTGAGTGTTGGGACCAGAACGCAGGCTCTCATGATTACATGCATCGAGTGTCCTGCCCACTGAGCCATTTTCACACCTGTCCTGAACCAGGTTTTTTTTTTTTAAAAAACTGAAATCAGAAAACTCTCAAGACTGAGAGCAGCCCACTATGGTTTGCCGTTTGAATTTGCTACTGAAAATCATTGGCTCTAGAAATAAAGAGGACTCTCCCATTGAGAGAATCCTTAGCCTGTTTGGTTGTCTTACCCTGCGCCCATCTTCTAACATAAGGTAAAAACTGAGCCCAGGTAAAATTGATGGGACCTTTACTGCCATTGCAGTGGATAGCCTTGGATATGCCTCACCCCAATTATTGCATACACAGAATTGTTTTTAACAACAACACTCTGAAATGAGGACTGACCTCCGCCCTCCCCTCTTTCTCTGCTGGAGATAAAGCCCAGCTTGCTTTATTTCTATCATCCTCCTTAAAAACATTCCTTATATGGCAGTTTCTAAGCAGCAGAGTAGCTGTGTGATGAAAAAGTCCAAAAGAGTAGGAAAGCTGGCTGCTGGGAAGTGTGTGTGCATGCAGAGACGCATACTGAGCGGGGACAAGGCTTCCTTGCAGAGTAGAGTGCCTGTGGTGGCTTTACTGATGCAAGCCCTTCTCTGGGATTAGAGCAGCTGAGATTGGCTGCTGGGCTCTGACCATTTGGTGCCTGAATCTTTATGACTGTATCTCCTGTTTGACACATCTTTCTTTGTATCCTTGGATTTTGAGGATCCTTTATCATTTTTGAGAACCCCCTCTTTAGCACATTGAGAGCTAGGGAAAGCAGATTGGTGTAGGGAAAGAGATTTGAAGTTAGCCGGCAGGTGGGGCAGTGGTAGCATAGGCCTTTAATCCCAGCACTTGGGAGGCAGAGGCAGACGGATCTCTGAGCTAACCTGGAGTACAAAGTGAGTTTCAGAACAGCCCTGTGCAGAGAAACCCTGTCTTGAAAAGCCAAAATAAATAGATAAGTAAAACCCATATGGAATAAGTTTAATTTATGATGAAGAAAAGGCCATTTACCAAATATAACTCGGATATCTGTAATCCTAGCCCTTAACAGGTGGAGGCAGGAGTGTGCTCTTAAGGTCAGCCTGGGTAAATTGTATATTCTATTATATGCCAGTTTGTGCTACATATGACTACATATGGCTAGCCTGGGCCAATTGTGACTGTCTTAAAACAAAACAAAACAAATCAAAACAACGGCAAAGAAAACACCGTTACCTTAAACTGTTTCATCTTGACCAGGCTGGGACACAGCCATCGGACCCCTATTCGCCCACAGGAGCAGGGAGGTCACTGGTGGTCTTTGTGACTCTCTCCTTTGCTACTGAAGCATGGTCTTCGGTCCTGTCGATATCTCAGACCACCCTGTAGCAAGACCACCTGGGGACACCACTAAAGGTGGACAGCTTCATGATGTGGCCTTCAGGGACAAGGATTCAGGAGTGACCAGGAAGAGGTCTCTGGCCAAGGAAACACATTAGCTCACACTCTGAACTGACAGTCTTGTTTTTCAGAGCTCGTGCCTTAAAACAGAGATGTAGCAGAAGTGGCATACTCTTTAGGCACTTGCTTTACAGCCTTCCCATCTCGGCTTGTATAAGGAAGAGAGCTGCTTTGCTGTGAAGTAGTCAGTACTTTGGGGATGGGAAGTATTTGTTTTAAACAGAAGCTGGGTGTGGACATGCGCTGGGCAGTAATTTTTCTCCCAGCGACAGGACTTGAGTATTAATCTGTGTCCATTGTTGAGTGGCTGCTGTGTTTGAAGTGATTTTAACATGGACGGTACCCAGACCATTGTTGCTATGGTTTAAGAGACAACCATTCAGGGTGAAGACCGTCTCTGTTGTCCTCACTTTGCGGCTGCAGCCTGCTTGACTGACACATTCCTGATTGGGGGTGTTCCTACCTGTATTACCTTAGTCCTTTTATGACACCATTTCAGTCAAGTGACTTGTGGGGCAGAGTCTTTAGTTGATAGAGTCCATCTGGGGTCTTATCCTTATTGATGTATGACTGTATACTGAGGCACTACTACTGATGAACGTTCGGGCTGTGCTACAGTGTGATGGTCAGAGGTCTGCTAGCTGTGGTACTTGGTAGATCTGAGCTTCCCCAGAGAAGTGTCCCTACATCGCATCCTGCCTTGGTGTCCACCGTGTCTGTCCATATTACCACAGCTGAGTAGAGGGCAGGCCCATTAGTGTATACATATAACATTTTTTTTTAAATCCTAGTTTTTCATTTTAACACTACACTCCTCAGAGGCTTTGAACTCATGCTTCCTAGAAATAAATTCATCTGCCAGGATAAGGGAAGAAATATTCCTGGCTCAGGAAGAGGCCTAACTCTTTTTCCACCCCGCGGGGTTGGCCTTACTTGGCCTCTGCCTCCAACTGGTCTGGGACTTTGATCTGAGGCTCTGTGACCCCTTAGCATTTCTGTTTGGCTTTGTCTTCAGCTGCATGAGTTCTCTTCCCCACCTCAGGAAGACGTCTGGTTCTCACCTGTAACTGTCTCCTTTCTTTGGCTGTTTCTGTTTAATCCCTTTACTGCAACTTTAATGGTGTTTCGGAGGGAGAGAGGGCAAACGGGTCTTCATCTGCTTTGCTTGATAGAAGTCGTGCACGAATTCTCTAACGATCAATTGGGGCAAGAATAAAACCTCTCCGTCCATAAATGTATCTTGTTTTACAGCACTGGAGGTTCAGCTGTTCGTGAAAAGCAATTTAAATAAAAGGGTCATGCTGGAGAATGGTTGTTTATATTCGCTTTACTATTTCTGCTGCTAGTAAAAGTTAGGGGACATCGGGGACACGCGGGATGAAGAAAACCTCTGCTACCTGTGCTGAATCCCCTGTTCTTGCTCAGTCTAGAATTCCTAGTGGAGGCCCAATGCTGGGCCTCCGAACTGCACGGGCAGCTGTGTGAGTTCCTCAGTGCTTGGAGCAAATTGTTTGGATTTAATTTGAGCCTTGGTTTCCCTATCTAAAAATAGTGAACACTGTGCTATTCTCCCCAGGTTGAATGTATAGACCTGTGCTCGGCTTGGGCGGCCAATGGTGAACATCTCTGTATTCTAGATCTCCTTTCCTTTTCAGCATTGTTGTTTCTGCCTGGGAACCAAATTAGTCTGGTCTGTATCCTCATGGATTTTGTCACCATTGTCTGCTTGTTTGTCTCCTAACCCTGGGGGCATACTGAGATCAGAATAAAGGGGAGATGAGAAAGGAGGGGTACAGGGTGATTGAGCCTAGATGTGTCCAGATCTCCTTTTAACATTTCAATTACTTTGCATTAGCAAGCAGGAACTTGTAAGCCAGGCTTTGAAGGAGGGATTGACCTAGGCTGTCCACGTGATAAGGAGTGTCCTCCTAGTCAGCTGTGTCCTTGAGCTCTTTTTACTTTGTTCTCAGCCTCACTAACTTACGCAGGCAGTCCTGGAAGTTCCTCTGTAGCTCTGGTTGGCTTTGAACCTGCTATCATAGTTTTGCTTCTGCCCTACCTTTGAGTTGAGGTGACTGGACTGCTATTCTGGATGTGGCTTAAACAGATGGGTGTGGCTTCTGAAGGCTCTGAGTGACAGAAGGCTCCTTGTGCCCACCTTTCACAGTAACCACTTGCTATGCCTGGGAAGTGATCCACATTTTAAGAAAGTGCCGAACTGTTAATAGAGGGTATTTTTGAGGGGATGGATAATGGGTAAGTTCTTTAAGGCCAGGGAACCAGATCTATGGATTTGCTGCAGTTTCGCTTTGATGAGTTCTGGTGAGCGGGGTTCTCTGGAGCAGTGGGTAAGGCTGAAGCTGTAACAGCTACACATCCTCAGACAGGCTTTGCTGCCTCTTCGCCCTTTAACTGTAAGAGACAGGTTAGTAGCGCTCCAAGTTGCTGTTGTAGGGAGCTAGGGACAACCCAGAGCCTGAATAGTTTTCAACTCTCATGCACCCAGCTCTCTTTGTTTGTCCTGTTCTGGCCACCTTGCTGTTTCTGTCCTTCCTGTCAAATGCTTTAGCCTTTTTGTTTTCCCTCTTAGGCATCTTGAGTGTGGACTTCTATGTATATTTGATACAACCTGGATGCTGTTGTATAGGCAATGGTCCTGACTTAGACTGTGAACAAAGTCCCCCATTTCTATAACCATTATGCTAACATTCAAAACAGTCTTCTGACAGAGTTAGATATTCTTTGAAAAGAACCATGTACTTAAATACTTCACTAGTCATTGTAATCGTGCGTTCTAAAGTTTGAAACAGCACCCTTTTCTAAAAAGCAGCTCCTTTGAGAACACAGCCTGCTTCAGATGCAGTGTCTTACTGCTGGCTGGAGTTGGCTTGTTTTTCCAGGCATATAGATGCTTTTACAGTAAACCTTTAGATGGCAGCATCTCTCACCGTAAGCCATATTCTGAGCAAGCTCTTTCAGACATATGAGATGTACAGACAGGAGGTTGTTCAGAGTCTGTGTGTGCTTTCCTAGTCAGCTGAGTCCTTGAGCTCCTTTTACTTTACAAGGAGCCTTTCACCGTGAGGAGCACTGGCCTGGTCAGGGCACTGGCCAAGGCTGGTTAGAGGACAAGCATTGTAGCTTGCCTGGAGTAGTTAGTGTCTGACAGCCTTTCTCTGTGACCTTGTGCAAACTGTAACAAGGTCGAACAGGTGATTCTGGACCAAAATGGAACGTGATATTTAGATGGTGCAAATAGGCATTATTTTTTCTTTTCAAGTCACTTTAGGTCTAAGCAATTCACATATCCAGATATGTGCAGAACTGTTATTTTTTTTAGCATGTTCAGAGATGTGTTATGAATGATTCCTGAAGTCTAATTTTAGAGCATCTTGTTACCCTTCAAAGAATTTCTCACTCATAACCTGACAAGATGGCATATCTTTAGCCCTGGCAGCCATTCAAGCCTTTGGTTTCTATAGGTTCGCCTACACTGGAAGTTCCGTGTTTAAAGGGATCACGTAGGATGTGGCTTAATATACTTAAAGTTTGTTCATGTTGCAGCATGAGTAGATGCTTCGTCTCTTCTGCTTTCCTGATATGCCAGTGTATTCTGTCTTGTCAACTGACGGGACTTTGCTTAGAGCAGTCATGCTGCTGTTAACAGTCTACTCATTTCTATGTGGACATACATCTGCATGTGCGTAGAACTGCTGGACCACATGATAATAAAAACTCTGTTGAGGTTTTTGAACAACTGCTAAGCTGTTTTCCAAAGTGACTGCATCTTTGTCCCCAGCAGCAGGGAATGGGAGTTTCATTCAGTCTCACTGAGAATTCTAAGAGCTTTCTCTGGAGGGGGAAAAAAGAAATCATAAAATTATAACGAATCCCAAGGGTGTGGTGGTATATACCTGTAATCACTCCAGAGGCTGAGGCAGAAGGACGGATGTCAGTTAGGCCTGCCTGACTCAAAAAATCAAAAATTTTTCTGATAAGTTTTGTTTGGGGGGTGGGGAGAATAGGACTCTTAATATTCCCAGTTCCCAGAATGTTCTGGACTGTTGGCCACACCCACTGGAAGGCAGCTGCTTCCCCGGCCAAGAAAGCAGCCAGGCGTCCTCAGCCTGATAAGAGGCCTCCATTCAATGGCTGCTCAGCCTGTTGATACTGAGGCCAGCTGTTCTGTAATTCGCAACTCCTGGCTTGGAGATACTGGGCAACCAAAGCATCTCTATCCCAGGATGAGGAAAATGGCATCTCAATAGAACAGCAGCTCTTACCACCGTGTAGGGCTGAACATGTTAAAATCACCTATTTGTCACACAGTAAGGACAGTCATGGAAACTGTAGCAGAGGAGAGTAGCTTCGGTTTCAGTCAGAGTTTACATTCTCCAAATGGAGCTCACCCTGTTCTCCTTTGGCAGACCAGACTGGACATTCTTGTGTCTGCTCTGAACTGACAGCCTGTGTATTCAAGGGAGGGAAGGGCCAGCCTTTAGGCGTGTTTGGGTCCTGGTAAGGACACACATTGTATGTTCTGAAACTCTGTTTGCATCTGGAAAAAATTAGCTACACTCGGATCTTTCCCTCTGCAGGTCCCGTCAGGAAGCCCAAGTATGTGGAAAGCCCCAGGGTGCCGGGAGATCCAGTTATGATTCCGTTCAGAGAAGGGTCCAAGCCCTCAGAGCCCAGTGAGACTGGTAAGAGTACCTTTTCCATGAAGTCTGCCTCTTCCCCTAGCCTAAAGACTCTGCATACTAAGTAGCATTCTCCATCTCTGTAAGAAACCCCAGAGTCTCTTGCAAGAACGCTTCACTGAACCAAATGTATTTGGGAGGTTTTTTCCCCTTGGGCAGTTGACAGAGATTTGTTTAGCTAATGTGAATTCTTGAAATTGTATACAAGTGGCAGGAATAGCTGAGCTGGGTGTATTTGCATTGTTTGAGGGTTGGGTCTTGTAGCCTCTGAATTCTGACCTTGCTGGGCTTGGGAGACATGCAGAGCCAGCCAGTTGACTTTGTTGTTTTGTTTTTGTTGTTTTATATAAACACATTACCCCTCCAGAATTTTTAAGAGCAGGCTTTGGCTGAGAATCTGAGACTTTCACTAGACAAACTCACTTAAGTGCACATGGTGACTTTGGAAAGCTTCTTAAAAGTTAAACATCTGTGATTTTCTATAAGGGGGCATTGGATTAGGGACAAAGAAAAGAAAATCCAAACTGATTGAAGCCTCTTTTCCTTTTGCCATAAAAGTCAATGTATCACACCCCACACCCACTTCTAAGTCAAAGTGTGAGTATAACATATGTTAATGCTTGCAGCGTTTAATAGATGCATTAGTAGTTTGCTTTTGTTGTTTGTCGAGACAGGGTTTCTCTGTATAGCTTTGGCTGTTCTAGAATTCACTCTGTAAACCAGGCTGGCTTTTTGAACTCATAGAGATCTGCCTACTTCTGCCTCCCAAGAGCCGGGATCAAAGGTGTGCACCACCACTACCTGGCTAGTTTGCTTATTTTTAATTGACCCAAGAATGTACTTGTTTGTTCTTGTCTGAGATTTGATTGGTCCACAGAATGTTCTAAACCTGTAGTATGTGTCGCTGCACCAACATGAGAGTAAAATTCTTAGCCTGTAAAAGCTCGGTTTGTCCTCTGTGTGAACACAAGTGGCTAATAACTTCTAACACTGAAAGATGCTCATCCAAGGAAAGAGTGCTCAGTCAGATTTCCACTGTGGAATGCCTACAAGCTGGCTTTCTTCTGTCTCCCCCCATGGTGGGGATGGAGAACCCCTTCCTCTTATGTTATAACCACCGTGTGCATTCTGTGTCTGGTGAGGCACGGGAGGAAGTAGGGGAGGGCTGGACAGTGGAGTGCATAATGCTGACTATATACCTGAAAATGAACTGAAAAGCGGAAGCTGGAATGGGTAAAAGAGATGCACTGGACAGGCACTGGGTGCTGATGCAGGCTTCCTGCAGGAAGGAGGCCACCCTGTTCTTTGGGTCTGGTACCGTTTGTGTAGTAGAAGGAGATCCCATTGAAGATTTGTGACTAGGGAGACAAAGTGGTTGGTGTATAGGTGTTGAAGGTAGAGAGTTCGTTCGTAGTAGTGAACACTTAGGTCAGATGGCTGTGAGGGATTAGAGACAACACTGAACTGGCCACTCCAGGAATAGAAAGGAAGACTATTGGGGATCAAACCAAGACCAGCAGTAATGGTTGGGGAGGCCCAGAGAAGAGTCAAATGGCAGAGAAACAAGCAGATTTTATATGACAGCAGGGTGGTGTCTTTGAGCTGATACTGGTCATTCAATTGATTGGTAACTAGGTGCCCTTGCCCCTTTGGGGTGAATTAAGGGAGCTTCCTGATAAATAAGAGGCCTTTGGGCCTCTATTTAATAAAAATCCTTCTATTTACCTGGCCAGAGTTCTTCTGTTTAGGACTTGTCACAACACTACCATTTGGGGGGCCACTTTGGACTTAACAGAGGCTGTGACATGTAGAGAGAGCCTCCCTCCCCCTTGTTTTTCTGTATTGAAGGGAAAACCGAAATATTCTTCAAACATGAGTAGTAGCCATCATACTCAACTCAGATGAATTCTGTCACCCCATACCAGAATCTCCACTGACCAAAGGCTTCGTAATCCTGGCTTGATTAAAGTCCTGGAGTTTTGACTGTATTAGACATGGATACCATCGGGATTATTCATGGGGGTTCTATGTTGGATTCTTCTAATGTGAGACGAAGAGGCAGACTTAGAATTTTTATTGGACTAAGAAAAGTGGTTACAACTAATTCTCATTGTCAACTTTTCTCCTCTGGCTTGAGGCAGATTTGGATGCCTTTCCTGGCAGGAGGAGGTGTGTGTATGCTTGACTATGGGCCAAGCTAAACTCAAGAGCAGCTATTGGTCTTGCTAGGAGTGTACTCATTCCTAAAGATCTCAGCTCTCTTGATTCAGCTTCCCCAGACCCCATTAGGACGCATAGGTTGCAGATGCAAGCGCTGAGACATTTACAGTTGGCTAATTTTAAGAAACAAGGTGTGTTCCTCCTTGTGGGTGTGAGATAGGTGTATGGTTCATGTTTCTGGGCACATAGTCACATGTAGAGATAGCCATGGTGTGGTACAAGCCCCAGCAGTTGCTCTCTCTGTTGGCTGATGGTGAGGCAGTTGCCTAACAAAATTGAACTTGACAATTAGCAAAGGGTGGTGTGATTTGCAATCCTCGTGGAATCTTTTAAGTTTCAACGGAGTTAATTAAGCCTGCCATATCAAAATGTAAGTGTTACATCCACGTCATTGAACCTGAAGTGGACGCTTATGCTGAGTGGAACCAACAAAGCTTTGAATAATAAGCAGAGCATGTACAGAAGCATGATGGGTAAACTCTTAATTCCCAGAGTTTAATCTCAGCATCGTCACTCAAATTCCACTTTGAAGTTTGACTTCCTCACCTCCTGCTCTTCCTTCAGGTTCTCTTATTTATGTCTCTCTGACCCTCTGGCTGCCGTTGGTAGTAACATGACAGTATTCAGCAGATTAACAGTCCTTTGAGCACAGTTCCTCCTGAAATGCCTTGGAAATTTCACGTAGACTTGTGCAGTATCAATTTATTCCAAATATTTAAGCTACATTCTCCTCCATTAATTCTTTTTTCCCCCCAGTGTTTGGAATTTAAGTTAAAAGAAAATAAGACCAATGAGTTAGCCATCTGGGAAGTAGGTTCAACCAGATGAACTTTTTTTTTTTTTGATAAACAACTTGTTGATTAAAGTTTACACAAGCTTGTAAACATTTGTAAGGAAAGATGTACTATATATATATATATATATATATATATGTATATATGTATATATATATTTAATATTTTGAAATATGTTCGAAACACACATTTTTTTTACCCTGTCAAAAACAGTGACTTAATAGATGGAGAAAGCAACACTTCTCTCATTCTTTCCCCACCTCCCTCTGTCAAATGGTTCTCATAACCTATGCACCACATAGAACAGGCCCTTTATGCGTAAGCATCCTGTCGTTAAAACTTAGGGAGTCTCCCCCCCCCCCCCCCCCCCCCCCCAAACAATACCTCTTCCTCTCCAGGGGAAGGAAATGCAGGAATTACAGGGGATTACTAAACTGCAATAAATAGCTTTATTTCTTCAGATCTGAACAACCATATTTCAATTAGGGTTGCTTTACTAAATCATTTAGCAAAGCATGCTATGATAGGGAGGGGTGAGAAAGCTCCTTATCTAATGAGTCATTGCTCAGTGACAATCGATGTCAAGATAGGACTAACCCTTTTCCTTGCCAGTTTGGTTTGCAGAGAAAAGATACTCACATACTAGATGTGTGGCCAGTGCATGACTGCAATCTCAGCATCCTGTAGAGAGGAAGTTTAAGGCTAGCCTGGTTTACATAGTGAGTTGCAAGCCAGCCTAGGCTACATAGTAAGACTGTCTTAAAAACGAAGACAAACCAAGAATGAAACAACATGTATGAAGCAGCAGTGTCATTGAGCACAAAATGATCCTATGAAGAGCAGAGGGTGTCTTCTGAGATAAATGTGGATGGTCATATTTTATTGATTCCTTTTTTTTTTTTAATTATTTTTACATACATTTGAAATGATGTAAGGAAGAAAGGAGACCTAAAGAATAATGGGATATGTCCATTCCCTCCCTAGTTTTAGAAATAAAGTCATTGTATTTCCCTAGTTATACCCTCTTTCCTTTCCTGAGAAGGTAACCCCCAGCCTGGTCTATTTTTAATTTTCAACTTTTCAGACGGCAGTGCACCCTGTTTAATGGTTGGTTGAGACTTTGATGGAAGTGCCTAGCACATGTCCAGAGGAAGAGAGACTGGGAATAGAGGAGCTGTTCATTTTGTTTCCTTCAGTAGATATTCAGTCATGAAAGCCCTTTGCTAAGTGCCGTTTGAGATGAGTTATCAAGTATGCATGGGGTCCTCTCTTCATTGAGCTTTGGTATCTAGTAGGGGATTAAAGACCTGTGTACAACGTGACTGTAGTTCAGAGTGGGAATGGTAATAAATACCAACTGTGGTGAATTGGCAGTTCAACAGGGAAGATGCTGAGCATAAGAGAGGCTTAAGTGATGCAGTGTGCTTTAGGATTTACCTGGTAGTCTGTCTGGGCTGCTGTGTCAGAAACACTATTCACCTTGGTAGTGTATCCACAGCAGACACTGATTTTTTCCCCACACTTTCTGAGGCCTAGAAGGTAAAAACCAAGGGGCTTCGTTGTTGTACAACCTCATGCTGCAGAGAGTGATCACAAGGTCCTTCTTTCATACGCAACATGAATCTCATTGTGGAGGGCCCGGAGGGCTGTGCATTTCTAGTTGGGTTTTAACTTAGGAATGGGAGGGGGACTTACAAACATTCAAGCCATAGCATCTGGCAGGAGAACAGACGGAAAGAGCAGGTAGTGGCTAGCATGAGGGAGAATGTTGAGAAAATGGTTTCCATAGTGAAATGGGTGCATACAGTCTGTAGAGCGGGGTCAGGAAAGAGGGAATGGGTGAAGGGCCTGAGAGGAAGAGACTGATGACCCCCATCTGTGGGGGGATGACTGCCGTGGATGAGGGGCTCCAACCCTTTGATGCAGCTTGCTTTTAGAGAGGTTGTCCCTTGAAGATAGTAGAAAAGCTAATTAGCCAAAGTGCTGAACTGAGAGTGGGAAAATTATAGTGGGCCCCAAGCTGTAAGCTCTGCCAATAAACCAGGGATCCATAGTGGGCTCTAAGCTCCAAGCTCAGTATATAAACCAGGGACCCTTTGTCTTAGAAACCAAATGTAGTGAGTTAGATAGAAGGAGAAAGATCATTCTATTTCGAGAGGACATTGCTGAGCAGCCTTGGGGTTTTGTTGAGACGCTGTAGCAGGGGGAGGATGCTTAGGGAGGAGAAACTATGCTTTCTCTCTCCATGTATCTCCTGGCGGTTACCACTCTCCACCTTGCAGGACATAGTGTGCAAAGTTAATAGAAATGGAGGTGCGCCATCAAGATGCAGTTAGTAGGGCTATTTTAGGAGAGTACTGGAGGTGAATGAATGAAGTTACAGATGAGTGGAAAAGAAAGCATTGGTGAGGACAGTTGGCGTTTACCCCAGGAAGTTGAAAAAATGAAGGCGCACAAGGAGCGTGGCTATAGGGGTTTTTTGCTTTGTTTTGTTTTTTAATTTCTAAGAAAAGGGCTTTTCTTGACTATAATGGTAGCCTTCATACATTCTCATAATGTGGGCTGTGGTCCTAAGGTGCCTTTAAGTTCCTGTCCATGTTGTTTATTAGGTCAAACTTTTTATTCTTAAGTAGATACTTGCTCCTTGACAGTTTTACACATGTGTATGATAAATTTTCATCATTTTTACTTCATTACCATTTTTTGAGCCCATCTCCTGCTAAAACCCTAAGAAGTCCCCTCCTGCCCTTGTGTGGTCTCTCTCTCTCTCTCTCTTTCTCTCTCTCTCTCTCTCTCTCTCTCTCTCTCTCTCTCTCTCTCTCTCTCTCTCTCTCTCTCACACACACACACACACACACACACACACACACACACACACACACACACGCCTCTGTGTCCTCTCTAGTTAGCTTTTAGTGTCAACTTGACACTGCTTGCAGTCACCTGAGAAGGAAGTCTCAGTTGAGGAGCTGCCCAGATCAGATTGGTCCACGGGCCTCTCTGTGGAGGCTTGTCTTGATTGCTCATTGGTGTAGGATTGCCTAGCCAACTTCAGGTGGCATCCATCCCTACGCAGTCAGTCCTGGGCTGTGTGTAAGAAAGCTAGCTAAGCTTGAGCCAGTGAGTAGTGTTCCCTGTCATTTCCGCTTCGAGTTCCTGTTCTGGCTTCCCTTAGTGGTTGGCTGTAACCCGAAAGAGAGCATAAACACTGAGTTGCTTTTGCTCAGTATTGTGTCGCAGCAACAGCAAGAAACCTAGAACAGTGATGCTGGAAACTCTCCCTAACAATTAAAACTGATCCTCAATAGAGCTTCAGCACCGCTTGTCAGAGCAGGGTACTGCCTCTCCAGCATCCTGATAGCCTTCAGTGCTGCCTGCTTGCCCCAGGACTGAACATTCACTCAAGCATTCCCCCGATAAGACACTGAAAATAATTAGTGTTATTAAATCCCGACCCTTGAGTACCTATCTTTTTAGTATTCTGGATGGTGAAGTAGGAGGTCTGCACAAAGCATTTTTCCTGCCCGTGCTGTCTGATAGCTGTCTTCAGGTAAAGCATTTTCCCATCATTTGAATTGCAAGCCAGACTAGCAGCTTTTCAGATGAAACATAACATTTATTTGAAATAATGATTGGCAAACTATGGTTGTTCACAGTTGAGCATTTATCACACACTTTATTCCAGAGGGATGAAATGAACAGGAAATGAGCCTGTCACTTCAATTAAAGAAACAAATGGAACAACAGGAGACACCTCACAGATCAGTCATCGTGCTGAAGCTCGACCTTTTAAATGAAAGTTACTTTTTGGGAGGAACTTGGCGTTTGTCACATTGCGCTTGGTAGCTTCTCGGGATTTTTCAGTTAAGAGCTCACGTAATATTAATGATTACGATGGTTTGATATTGTGTAATAAAATGTGCCAACATTTTTAAGATTTGCAAAACCAGCATTTTCCCACTTGACCCAATCCACGATGTTACAAAATCTCGCATGGCTAAATGATCCTTTTAAAGCAGGAGCAGGCTGGGGGGGAGAGGGTAAGCTCTCTGGTAGAGTGCCAGCCCATTTAGTATGCACAGTGCCTTGGGTTAATTCTCTAGCACAAAACAGAACAAAACCCATAAAACAGATCATTGGATTTTACAGGACTAGAGAACAGAAAGTTAATTGGTACACATTAAAGTCTGCGCTGGAATTTACCTTTAAGAAATTGCTATTTGTCAGGCATTGGGGAGGGGGTAAGCGAATAGCCACACTAAAAGGGTCCTCTGTTTCTAGTTTCTGAGGTTATAGTTCTACAAGAATGCATTCCAGGGCTAGCTGCTGTAGCTCAGCCGTACAGGGAGGACTCAGTTCTGTGTTCAGTCTCCAGCACTGACAGAGCCAGAAACCTGTCTCAGCAGGTCGAATGACGGGTAAATGAGAGGGAAATACAGAGGTAAATGAGTTGAGGAGCTTAATGCTACCGTGTGTGTAGGTATACTTTAATGTTATGGCCTAGAAACAGCAAATTAGCACATAGATGATCTGTTAGCAAAATACTAGTTTTGGGAAATAAGGAGGGAATTGCCGTGGCTCAGGAGAATTAACCAGAAGGAAATTAAAAGTGTAACCAGGCCTAGTGGCACACACCTTTAGTCCCAGCACTCAGGAGGCAGAGGCAGGCAGATCTCTGAGTTTGAGGCCAGCCTGGTCTAAAGAGTGAGTTCCAGGACACGGCTACATGGAGAAACCCTGTCTCAAAAACCAAAGCAAACAAACAAACAAACAAAAAAGCGAGAACAAACAAAAGAAATTGAAATGCTTGTAGTAGCAGGCTACTGCGGACCGGGGTTTCTTGCGGGGTCCCTTATTCCGCGGGACGATGGGTTCTGGCCAGGTGGGCACGGGATTCGGCTTTGACAAACAGACTACACACGAGTGGTGTAAAATCTGAGTATATTTCTTTAAAAATGGCATGAGGCTTTTACAATCATTGCAAAAGAGAAATAAAAAAATCTGGCAGCTCAACAGTTGAGGTACCTCTGAGGCTATCTGAAACATACTGGGTCTAAAACAGCAGCTATCTCCTCTGAACTGGTGCTGTATTCCCCGGGCCCATGAATCTGAATCCTAGCCCATCTAAGTTCTAGTGCTAGTCCTGCATGTGAGTCTAAGTCCTTCTTCCTCCAGTCTTAGTGTTAGACTGAAGTCACGTAGTTAAAACGACCCCCAACAACAAGGTCAGTAGGGTCTGGTAGCTAGGTGTGAAGCAGGAGGAAGAGGGGTGAAGCCCTCTCTGTTGAGGTATTCTTATGCTAATTCTCTGGTTCTTGCTGGAGGCAGGCAGAGGAGAATCTTGACCTAACACTTTCAGCTAATGTCTTAGAGTGAGAGAAACCTTTCAATTACTCTCTAGTACTTAAAACATTAAACTAGGATAGTTGGAAACATTGGTGAAGGTCAGAAAGCAATGTCCGAATTTTCTCTTGCTAGCTGTAAGAAAATGATATCTTGGTGAGTTCCTAGCACACTAGTACGAGGACATATCTGGGCCACCTCTGAGTTTGGGGTGCCAGGCGACAATGCGGAGGCAGGAGACTGACTTTCCTTGAAGTTTACGCCTCAGATACCGCCTTCACGCAAAGTGTGCGTGGCAGCAGTCAAAGAGGGCAAGATGTAGGCCATGGGTAGAAGTGCCTGAGATTAGGAAAAAGGCCTGATGTCTGGTCCAGGGCCCATTTCACTTAACATAGTTGATTAACAGATATCTTAGGAACTTGTGTGTACTTCAGTTGTTCAGGGTCCCATAGCTAGTGAATATCCAAGAGTTTTCCACAATATCCAGTGTGCTGTAAAGAACCAAGACGAGGAAGAGGCCTGTTTCTCTATGGATGAGCACCAAGGACCGTGGAAGAGCCCCACATCAAAGAGAGCTTAGACATGTAACTTAATAATGGACCTCAAAAATCTTGGAAACAGGAACAAAGCAAACCCAAACCCACTAGACAGGAAGGAATAATAGAAATCAATGCAGCAGAGGCCCAAATGACAACACCAGGACTCACTGAGACAAGGAGTTGGTTTTTGAAAAGACAAGCAAGGCTGATTGAACCTTAGCTGGATTAACCAAAGGACAGAGGGAGAAGATCCTGTTAGTGATGAGGCTCTAGTCCCAGCAGGCATCTAACAGTGTCTACTTTAAGGAGTGGGGGACATTATCTGGGAAATGAACCAGGAAGTGTGGGTCTTAGTGAGAACGTTTGGTATGCACAGTAAAGCAGAGAGCTTTTCCTGGAATAGTGAGTTTAGAAGATGCTATCTGGACCATGAAAATGATAACTAGTCATATTTGGGAGAAAGAGAAATATAAGCACATTTGAAAATATATGTGAATGTGTGAAACCAAAAACTCAAACGCTAGCGGAGAAGTGCATCCCAGCTGGAAAAGCTGGTGAGGCGCTAACCATCCTTTGGTTTGGAAGGTATTTCTCACATGTTGCTGGTTTTGAGGTTCACAACCTACAGTAAGTGGGTATGGCCACATCAGCAGCAGTCGAGAGATTGAAGTTCTGAAAGAGGGTCATTACCAGAAGAGGTGTCTCATAGCCTTGGTACAGAGGAATTAGTTACCTGGCTCCCAAGGTGGTAGGAAGGAAAAGGACTGTGAAGGACATGGAAAGATTTGAAGCAATGGTGGCCCTAACAGAGAGTCAGCTGTTCTTTGATGTTTGCTTCAAATGTGTAGTGCTCTGTGTGGATTGTTGACAGAGGCAGAAGGGAAGAGATCCATGAACTTCCTTTGCACTCTCCGCATGGACTGACTTTCCACAGTGGTTCTGTCCTGAGGGTTCCATGAGGGTGTTATTGATGAGAGCATCACTGTCCATTTGCTTAGTGGGGTTACGTGAGGCCACTTCTTTCAGTTCTATATCTGTGCATTATAAAGTCTTTGCATATTTAAATCTGGGAAATATGAGGTGAAATTAGGTATTTTCCCCCCACTCTGGTCCCTATTCCATAGATATTGGGCAAAGTATCCCCATGATTGATGGAGGAGTTAATATTCGCTGTAAGAGTGACTGTTCTGAGACGCCCAGTATGCAGTTTGGACCATTCTAGAGCACAGAGCAGCTTCAAGGAAAATGCTAACCTTAGCCACATAGTGGAGCGGCACTGTGTGGGCTTCCAGACTCCTCTGCTCTCCCCACTTGGCAGTAACTCTGCCAGAGTGGAAGTCCAGAGTAAAGAAGATGCTGTGAGCTAGGCCAGAGAGATGAACAGCTTAGTGAGCACTGAGGAGCTCAGTCTGAAGTGGACCTTCTAAAGAGACGGACACTCAGATGAAGTTTAGAGAAATTAGTGTCCCCACAGCCACCAACGAAATAAACAGTTGGGAAGCCCCTGGAAGAAATGAAATTTTAGTGATGTTGTGGATGCAAAGTGAAATAAAGACTTTGTGTCTCTTCATCTTCAACTGTAGTAGGGTTTTAAAACTTTTGTATTAGCCACACTGAGGTTGAACAGGGAACAGTTGTTCAGGAAGCCGGGCGATGGTGATGCACATCTTTAATCCCAGCACTTGGGAGGCAGAGGCAGGTGGATTTCTTTGTTCGAGGCCAGCCTGGTCTACAGAGTGAGTTCCAGGACAGCTATACAGAGAAACCCTGTCTCAAAAAAAAAAAAATAGAATTGTGATGTGTCTTTTCAACTCAGCCATTAAGCCTGGAGTTCCATAGTTCTCTAGCTCATTTGAACATGGAGGTTTGAATGACTAGTTTTACTTGGGGTCGGGGGAGTTCATTTTTTGAGACAAATGTCTTCCTGTGAAGCCCTAGCTGTCCTGCATTTCCTATGTAGCCTAGGCTGGTCTCAGTCCCACAACAGGCCTTTTTCTTCAGCCTGAGTGCTGGAATTATGGGCCTTTATTCCCGTGCCTGGATGACTGGTTGTTTTTAGATTTTTGTGGATCTCTTCTTCTTTTTTTTTTTTTAACATGAAAACTTGGGGTATCCAAGTTTACATGAAACTTGGGGTTCAGTGTAGAGGTGGCAGTGACTATGCTAAGGAGCAGTAATGTCCCTCTTCTGTGTACAGATCCGGCACAGGAGCTAGAACTTCCAAACGAGTCCCAAGTGAACCATAAGGCTATGTTTGTCAACAGGGTAAATTTTGTAGCAGCCAAGCATGCATGTACAGCTGCTTTTGGCCTCTAGACCAGCTGCCAACAGGGTGGAGTTTCTGGCTCTTTCCCCAGAGTGTTTCAGGTTGAACCAGAAGCTAGACTTTCTGGGGCTGGGACATCGTCACAGTGGCGCAGTAGTGTGGAGATTGTTTTGGAAAGGAAGAGAGGTGTGGAGTAGAGAAGCTGCTGATGTCTGCCCCCTCACCCACTTACTTCTCTTCCCATCTTCATCTCGTCCCCTGACCCCCAGTCATCTTGCCACCTGAGATAAGGAGCTGGCTGAGCCCTGAAGTACACTGCAGAAGGGTGAGGTTTGCAGGATGAAGGATGTGTATGGGGGTGGGGGGGGGGGAGGAGGGAGAACCTATAAAACCTGTTTGCCGGATTCAGCCTTTGGGTGTGCCTGGGTTGTGTTGATTTGATTTGGTTTCCCCCCTCCTTTCCCAAGTACCTTCTCCCCTAAGAATTTGTCTGTGGTTTAAAGTCTCTAGTGGGAAGGGACTTTCTATAGGGTTGTGGTAGGGGTGTGGTTCACCTGCCCTGGGGTATTTCCCTTCTTCACCTGTGTTGGAATGGGCCCACGGATATAATGAGTTTAACCCAAATGATCTGGAAACATCAGGGCTCTAGACACAGAACGGTCTCACCACTGTTGTTCTAGAGTGACTAAAAAATATTTATCTTGCAAACAGTCTTCATGCCCTGAACAGGGAGGTTTTCCAGAGCAAGCAAGTGGTGTGTTCCTTCTCTTTCATGACATGTCACCAGCCTGGTGTCTCTCAAAACAGCTGCCTGGTGTGGCAAAACTGCTGTGCAACTGAGGACCATCCATATGATTTTCACAAAGGTTTGCCCACTTACACTCTGCAGTTGCTTATGAAAGATGAAGTTAGAGCTGAACATGGTGGTGGTGATGTTAGCTCACAGTGTGCCTGTTGTCCACCTTCAGTCTCCTCCACTCATTGTCGATTTCCACATGTTGGCAAAAGAGCTTCAAGCATGTGTAGGTCTTGGTGTCTTGACAAGTCGAGGAGCAAACAAAACGTGGCGTAACCGCCTGAGAGTCACAAATTGTTCTTGAGTTCCACCTTCGGTAAGCATAGTTAGCTCCTGTATATAATCTCATCCCAGTTGTGCTTTAAGTAGTGACAGAGGAGTTAGAATAATGTCAAATTATTTGCCAGCCATAGTTGACAAAATCTAAGTGCCCTTAGGCTTTGGGTTCGAGATTAGTCTCTAGCTCAGTATATAAGTAAACGTCAACGTGGACATTCTCTCCAGTACAGAAATCCAAATGATCGGCCTTGGAAGCACCATGCTTATGTGAAGTGTGGCATGAACAGCAGTACATTAAGTCCTGTCTCTGTATAGCTGTGGCTGTCCTGGAACTCACTCTGTAGAGCTCGAACTCAGAAATTCACCTGCCTCTGCCTCCCAAGTGCTGGGATTAAAGGCGTGTGCCACCACACCTGGCTCAGATGGATTCTTACAATTGATTGGCACCTGAGTGGGAACTGGGTTTTGAATCTCACTGCTATGGAGTATATGTCGAGCAAGTTTTCCACCCAAGTCCTCCTGCACCTGGGTCTTTGCAGCATGCCATTTGGGTTTTAATGCTGGCCTCTGGTGGCATGGGATATAGTGCTCTCTGAAGATAAGGTGAAGCAGAAACCCTTATCTGTGGCACCCTTTTCATGCGATGTAGGCATTGGAATGCTATCAGATAATGAGATGGGGAGTCTTCTTTTTCAGATCAAATATATCACCTTTGAATTTGGAGTTCTCTGTGACTGTTTTCTCAGCCTGTCACAGCCTCTTAATTAGAATGTACTGCTAGAGGACAGACATTATCATCAAACTTGGTGCATCTTCTAAGGGGGCACAAAAAATGCCAGACAAGCAGCTGGAGTGCCAGCTCATCCAGATGCAAAGCCAAAACTCCCCAGACGGGAATCTTCATTGTTTTCTTTCTTTGTTCCAGAAGCAAAGGCCGATAATGAACCGAGCTGTTCTCCAGCAGCTCAGGAACTGTTGACAAGGCTGGGATTTTTACTGGGAGAAGGGATCCCAAGTGCCACACACATAACCATCGAAGACAAAAATGAAGCCATGGTAATGCCAGAGAAAGAAACTATTTCCTACATGCTTAGCATGCACCCCACGAGTGCCCGTGGGAGGAGGGGGGCTCACATTATTGTTTGGTCAAATGAGTGCTGGGCTCTTATGTTTTGAAATTTATTACAACAGTTTGTTTCTGGGTCTCTGCAGGGGATGGAGGTGGAAATAGTTAAGGACAAACAGAAGGGATCAGAACTTAAGAAAATGTCCATATTAACCTTACAGTCATGGCCCAGAGAATATTGGCTACACATTGTCTTGTAATAAGGCTACTTCTGTCTTGAGAGTACTGCTCCTCTCATAGACTGCTTTGGTCTTTGGTTTTCTGTGCTCTCTCAGCTGTTGGGATTCGGAGGTAAAGGGGGAGTCAGTGGGGTGAAGAGAATATTGATAGGAGATAAGGTAGAGACAAAATGGGAGAGAATCAAATGTTTCATCCTTCAGGGAGGCACGCTCTGTCTCAGGGAGGCTAGCCCCCAGGCTTCCGCCAACTCTGAGTGTGCAAGTAGCAGTGTAAGGAGTTGGAACTTCTGCCTCCCTCCCCCCAGGTTCTCTGTAAGGAGGCATGGCAGGGAGGGCGTCGACAGAGACTGCAGTGGTCACCAGTCTCCTTTCCTGAACACACAGCTCATAAATCTTGAGGAATAGAGTCAGGCTACCATGCTTGTGAAACATTATGAAAACGGTCCCCAGGTTTCCTGCACAGAGGTCAAATAAGCCATTTGTCTTCTGCAGGCTTTAAATGAAAGGAAGTCTGCCTGTTGGCGGCCATCTCTGTTTTATGAACTTGTGTTCCCACTGAAGTATTGCTAAGACTGCCCTTTTAGTGAAAGTTCAAAGGAGGCAACTAGAACAAAGACACATCGTGTCTGTCCCCATTTAGCTACAGGAGTTAAAAAATGTCTCCATTTGTCTTGTGTTTAAGTTTCATCATTTTGGCATCCAAAACAAAAACATGTGTTGAAGCATACATACCGTGTGAGCCGTGTTAACTCCTCCCTCCCTTCCCCCTGCAGTGCACAGCCCTGAGTCAAGGCATCAGCCCTTGCTCCACACTGACAAGCAGCACCGCCTCTCCTAGCACCGACAGCCCCTGCTCGACCTTGAATAGCTGTGTCAGCAAGACAGCAGCCAGCAAAAGTCCCTGCGAGACCATTAGCAGCCCCAGTTCCACCCTGGAAAGCAAGGACAGTGGAATTATAGGTAAGAAGCACACTGCCTAGCAATGTAATGGCTCGATGCACGTCAGCCGGAGCACTATAGCCACTTCGTGAGAGGGTTCCTTGTGGTCCAAGAAGGTCAAACTGCAGACTCCATTCTGCTGACTGCTGACAGCTCAGGGCTGTGGGCAGCCAAGAGAATGACTTTCAGCTTCTATATTTCTTGATGTTTATTTTATATCACTGCGATCATATACTTTTTTCTTTAAAAAAAAAATACGTTATCTGATCTGTCCTGTGAACCCTCCCACCTTCCTGGTCTGTTCATTCCTTTGCATCAGGTCTCCTTAGGGCACCATTGCAGGGTGGCAAAACCCCTGCATATGAAGCAGTTTTCACAACCAAATCTCAAGGTTGTTTCCCTGACGACCTATGGGGCCTGTGTTCTCTGAATGTTGCTTGTAATGGCATCTGGTTTTCTAAGAAAGCCTTCCTGGGCCTCCTGGTAGATGCAGTCCCCTGAGTTGAGGGTAGGAAGACTAGATTCTAACGGGCTTGAGCAACATTGAATTAACTCCTTCACACACTTCCTTGTCTAGGAAATCAGGGTTTGGGTTAATTCATTAGCCGGTAGACCTGTGTGCCATATTAGACTCTGAGATTGTCGGTTTCCCGTACACCAGCCCGGAATGGGTGCTCGTGTCATCCTGCAGGTGTGCTTAGCAATGGCTGAACAGTGATCAAGCTTGCCTGCTTTCCGCTGTCAGACAGGTGGGACCCAAAGGCATCACTCAAGCCTTTTGCTCTACAATTGTATTGCTATCACAGTGGGTCACTTCTAAACAGTTCCCTGCTTTCCCTTTGCTGGGCTATGCCCATGTCTTTAAGGACCATTATGTGTCATTTTTTATCAGCTCCATATCCTCATTAATACATAGTCAAATAAACCTCTGAGCTTCATGTTCTCCAGTCACTTGCCCTTCCATCCGAGTATAATTCAAAAACCAAAGCATGAATTTATCTAGTTCAGACTTTGAAGATGCCCCCCAACCCCACACCCAAGAGGGTACTGGAGTCAGGCTGTGGGCTTGCTGTAGATCTCTGCATGTATTGGGAAGGACTCAACTTCAGCTAGGAGGCATCTTCCACTGATTTTGGTGGGACCAGACTCTTACGGATCTGTTTTCTGTTGCAGTTTCAAAATGTAATTTACATATAATATTCACGCACTTAAACTGTCAGTTAACTCCTAGTATATTCAAAATCATGTACCTGCCCTTACAAGCTGGTTTTAGAACACTGTCACCTTCGCCACAAGCGGCATTCCACCAGTTTGAAATTGTCATTTCCCCACATTCGCCAGGTCATGCCTGGGCATCCAGCAGCCTGCTTCTGTCCATGGATGAACTGATTTGGGGAATTCTGTATGAATGGAGGATTTACCGCAAATTCTTATTTGTTTATTTATTTCCAGCTTCAAGGCCTTTCCCTGAGCTGATCCAGCCAGTTGGCTTTCTCATCTACTCTACCTCTCCCGCTTTATGAATTCATTTCAACAAGTTCTTCCTGCATTATGGCTTTTCTTGTGCCCTGTTTCTGCACTCTCCTCCACAGACAGACCTTTGATGTGAATTCAGTGGTAGCCACACAACTTCCTTAGCTCTTGAAATGCCGTGTCCTTCTGAGAATTTAATCTCCCTTCAAGGATTTGGCCACTGCTACCTTTTTGGAACAGACTTCTCATCTTTACTGTAGTTGGAGACTTGGCATTGCGTGTGTCTGGATTTTAAAGGTGCCATTCAAGCTGGAGGTCAGACGTTTACAAGCCTGCTCGGGACGAGGACCAACCATCTGTCATTTGCTTTTCTCTCACTCAGGTGCACTGCTGAAATTTTGACACTGACTTGTTTTGCAATATGAGGTATCAGACCAAGGCTCTGTATGTGTGGTGAACCAAGCGAAGTACAACTAAGCTACATTCCCCAGCCCCTACTAGCATTTATACAAAAAAAGCAAAGGTGCTTGCTTAGCTTTCTGTACTGCCAGTGAAAGATTAAGCTGCCAGGCTGCTCTTAACTAACAGTTGATTTAATGGAGTCTCCCCCAGTCTCCGCTTCCAGACTCTGCTGCCAGACTCCGTATTATATGCCCCCGTGATTTCCTTCAGTGTACTTATTATTTAATTTTGATTCCATGTGGATGGGGCCCTGTTTTTCCAACTCTGGGTTCCTAGCCAGGTGCCAGGAAGGAGATATTAAGGAATTGCTGCCACTCTGCAGTGTCACCAAAGCCTGGACCATCTAGTTGCTTTATAAAGAACTCCTCGGGATTCCTATTTTTGAGTAGGTTCGTTAACTTTTAATATCATGGTGTTTTAAGCTCTTAGGACCGTTTATGTCTGCAATAGTGCCCTTTGCTCCTTGGTCAATATGTTCCCTTAACTTGGCTAAGCATGAAGAGCTGAATATATTGACATAAGAGTGGGAAAGTGAGGGGTGGGGGTGTTAGCAGTTTCTGGGGACCAAGCTTGCAATGCATAGGTCAAGGCCCCAGGTAGATGAGAGAAGCTGTGCTGGTGAATGATGGTGTGCCTCTGTTCTCTCTCCTCTGTAACCTGTGGCACTAAAGTCTGTTGCCAAGGTGTGGTAGGGAGGAGAAGGAAAAGAAGCAAGAATTTCCTCTCCAGGATGACTTGAGCTGCAGGTGTCTGAAGAGGCCAGAGTGGTGGGGCCAGAGGGGAGGAGCAATCTCCTGCAATCTCTGCAGGCTGTGTAGGTTCCCAAGCCTGAGCTGACAGGCACGGGTGCTGTATTTGTGGCTCTGTGATTGCAGGTGTTTCCTGTGTTCTGAAGAACTTGACGAGTTTATGAACTGCAGCCTGTGGTCCCAGCTTTTGGGCATCATAGGTGTTTAAGAAAGTAAAAGATTTAAGAACCCCTCAGTCCTAGAGGGCAAAAATGAAGGTAAAACCGCCTGTTTTCCCACCTTGGAAGCCCAGGCAGCACCTTTGTAGAATGTGTTAGAGAGGATCCACATTCCAAACTAGACACGGCCTGGAGGAGAGGGGAACCGGCTCTTCTTTAACTTTCCATTTTAAGTATGGGTAGCCTTAAGCCAGGCAGTGGTGACACATCCCTTTCATCCCAGCACTTGGGAGGCAGAGGCAGGAGGATTTCTGAGTTTGAGGCCAGCCTAGTCTACAAAGTGAGTTTCAGGACAGCCAGGGCTACACAGAGAAACCCTGTCTCGAAAAACAAACAAACAAAGTATGGGTAGCCTTTTGAACCAGGGCAGCCAGTATTGGATGGCAAAAGCTGTACAGTGGTGCAGGCTGTATATATAAGACACAGGCTCCTCGGTATTGTGTGCTTGGGGCAGCAAAAGACTCAAAGCAGTGTTCTGAGCACAGTTTAGTCGGAGCATTAGGGCACATTTCAAAAAGTGCCAACCTGTCCTTAAAAACTCCTCAGTCTCCTCTTACTACTTAGGCTGATTTCCAGCATGCTGATTGTTGAACCAAAATCACTCCGCCCAGCAGATGCCTGCAGAGGAGGCTTGTGTTGCCACATGCCCAGGCAGCGTCCTCAGATACCACAGGTACCCCGTCTGCATTGGGTTTCCACAGCTTAGCTAGGGGCCAGTGACCGTTAGAACACACTGGGCCCCCTTCCAATTCTTGCTCTGGGAGACCAGAGCTTAATGAACTTCCCTGTGCCTCTTCACCCCTTCATCTGCAAGGAAGCCCCGTTTTATCCTATTTCAAGAGGCCCAGGTTCTCCCGACATTAAAGTCTTTAGAAGTGCAACGATTCTGTCATGTAGAAGTACTGGCTAAGTGGCTGGGATTAACTGCATTCTCTATGAGTGTCTTTATTTATTTATTTTAAAGAAAAGTTCTTCTGGCACTTACCCTTTACTTACTTGAAACCGTTGACATTACCTGGATGTTAGTGTCTGATTTTCAGATTGGCAATGTGAAAACCTGCTAAATGTGAACCCCAGCTGTACCTGTCATTGGAAAAACAACTTGCAGTTGCTTGCTTTAAAAGAAAAGCTTTTATAAAGATACGGGCTTCAAAGGTGTTTCCTCCATGCCTGAGAAAACTGTTTCCTTACTGACAACACTTTAAGTTGCTTACAATTGTTACAAATGGAATTGTAATCTGTGTTGATCCCAGTTTAGGGGGAAAAGCCTATACATATTCATTTGAATAATAAACCTATTATTATATTTATATTATATAAACACACACATACACATATATAGCATATATACATAATATAGATATATACACACAAATATAGCACATATATATAACATATATATACACACACACACTAATCTGACCTTCAAAAATTTTCTAGAAATACTGTGTTTTAAGGCATGTTCTGAATTATATCTGTTTAATTTTTATGTCCAGATGATGATAAATATTTTAAATGTGTATACTTATTTCAAGAAAATAGATGTTTTTCACTTAGGAAGACAAGATAGACTCATTGAGGAGAAGAAATACAAATTAATCCTGGCCTTTCTACCAGAATTTCATTCCTATAAGTATTGTAGCGGTGAATTTGTTAATCTGCTTTAGCTCTAGGTGGGTTTTGTGTCCACTGCACCTGCTCTTATTTTGATATGTCTTGACTAGTACAATGGACACTTCTAAACACTCACTCCACCCTCACCCTCCCACACCTACCCCTGTGGCTAACACAACTTCCCCTCTAGTAATTCTGAGTTAACATCTTTTAAAAATCTATATTTCATCTCTGCTACCCCAGACCCAGTCAGGGGAATGGCCCCTAGAGCCACTTCCCTGGAATCTTACATGCTGGCAGGCCTTTAAGTCTGTTTTCCCTGCCCCCCTGTCATGACAATTCTCCTCTCCTTCCCCTCTCTCCCTCAGGCCCTTGCCCTCGAAGTCTAAAAGTCCCGCCTCCATCTCCCTGTCCAGTCATTGGCTGTTCAGCAATTCATTTTTACCAACTGAAGCCCGCTGGAGGCAGGGACCCTTATCATCTGGAAGTTCAGCTCTTGGGAGTCAAATTAAGACAAACCGTTAGAACCAATTCCCAACGTAAATACATACATATGTGCATGTGTGTGTTTGTGTCTGCCCATGTATGTGTGTGCATGCCTGTGTGTATGTGTGCATGTGTATATGTATGTGTGTTGGTATGTATGATGTGCCTGTGGATATATGTGCTACACTGTTGGTGTGGCAGTTAGAAGACAACCTGATGGAGTCACTTTTCCTGCATCTGTCTTTATGGGGTGACAGGGATCAATCTTAAGCTGCCAGGTTTGTGTAGCACATGAGATTGTCTTACTTGCCCCAAGATTTAAAAACAAACAAACAGAACCATACCCTGCCTCATTTTAAAGATTCTTCCTCTTTATTAATAGTAGATATTCCAAACAGAACGATTTCAAGTTAGCCACCGGACACTCTGGCTAAAGGTGGGGCTGTTCGAAGCCTCTTCCCTCCCATTCCCTTCCTCACTGATACTTCGGCCTGTCCAGGTCCGCACTTGCTGCATCCTGCACCTGTTGCTTTTGTGAGATGAAGACTGGAGGGCTCTGTGCCATGGCTCTGCTCCCCAACTCTGCGTGTCTCCCAGATAATGTTTCAGCTCTGTGCACCCGCACCCACCCCTGTCTCCCATCTGGACTACAGGGTCTGCCACCTCCCAGGCAGTGCAGTTGTGGGTGGTGAATGCCAGTCTCAGCTCTCTGTCTGTTTCTCTTCCTTTGACTTCCTGGGGTGCTGATATTTGTCTGCCTCCCCTCCCTCCTTTAGAAAGGGGGAGCATATATAAGCTTTGATGGGGGGACAACTTCATGGCAACATTTCTCTTGCAAAAATGGCTCCTGCTAAGCTGTGGGGTTCTTGGGCCATACCTCACTGCCTCCTAGTGAGATGTGCTAACATTTGCTTCCATGACCAGTTGCTTAGAACATCAGAAGTCATCATGGACTGCCTTTTATCTGCTGTTGACTCTGTCTGCCTCCTCCCAGACTTGTGAAATGAAAGTGATTCTGGAGGTAGCCCTTAGTCTGTTCATTTCTGTGACCTTGTATCACCAAGGAGGTGATCAGATGTGGTAATTTAATTGTACTTTCTTTTCATTTTAAATTCGTAAGTCCCACCCTTTTGATTTTACACTTCTGCTGCCCTGCTGCCACCTGTATTGCCCCCACCCCCTGCTCCTAAATTAGAATGCTTTGAAATTGATTTGGTAATAACTATTTAGAATGTTTCAAATCTGGGTTAATAGTCATTTTGCTACATTGCCTGCAATTTAAAAATCATCGTTAATTATAGAAGCCTTTTAGAATCTCTTGGGTAAAGAAGGGAAGTTTCTCTTTACATTTATGACTTGGTAACATAGTAAATATGGGGAGAAATCCTTGGTGGTTCCAGCCAGCAGCATCTGCACTGATTGCAGTCACTCTGGGTGTTTGGTTATTTCAGGCTGTTCTGTTCGTACTGGCAAGCATGTATGGTACCTGCTGTGTGCCAGTTCAGTATTGGGACAAAATACAGAGTAAGGCACAGTATCTATTTTCAAAATTGTCTCCTTATGGGACTATGAAATCATTAGTCCTGACACTGGCTGAGTGAATGTCTCCCATGAAAGGTACTTGCTCTAGGTGCATAATAATACCAACCACTGTTTGCTGAGAGCCCTTTTCCAAGGAGTCTGGAGCTCTGGGGCATCGCTTGAGCATGCCAAAAGCTCCATTGTGGATGCAGTCCATGAATAGATTTTCAGAGCATTACCAAAGCACCATGTAACTTGTAGAAAAAGTCACATCCTGGTCTTCAGACTTTTTCCAGAGACTTTCATTACCACGCTAGGTCCAATTGTGGCAGTGTTCTCGTTGAGAGAGGCGGGTCCAGCCGTCTCCCTCCCACACGACCCTGCCTGCAGCCATTCCTTCAGGTATTTCCACAGTTGAAAGGCCTGATGAATGTACCTGAGAACAGCAACTGGGTCCCTG
This sequence comes from Mastomys coucha, assembly GCF_008632895.1. NCBI lineage: Eukaryota > Metazoa > Chordata > Mammalia > Rodentia > Muridae > Mastomys > Mastomys coucha. Next base: position 46,690,254 of record NW_022196897.1, read on the forward strand.
GCCTTACTGCATGTTGTGGCAAAGCGTAACTTGCGCAATGCGGGTGAGTACTGAGCTGGAGATCTGGTATAGAGACCTGGCTGTCACAATCCAGTGCACAGGGTTCCCAGCACAACACCCAAAGGGCAGGGCTAGCCAGAAGTGCCAGGCTGCCATTCTGGGGCTGTGCAGGAGGAGAAGCCAGACATTCCCGGGAGCTGAACATTTCCAGGGCCCCATCTGTGCTTTCCTTCTGGCAGGAGGGGTAGCTTGCATTCTTCCCAGGGAAACTTCTCCTTGCTGAGCTAATAGATACTAGGAGCTGGGAGCAGGTGAGCCAGGAACTATTGTTGTGTGTGTTCTTTGCTAGTGTGTAGTGGGGTTGGCCTGGGGTTGGGGATTTGAGAGATGTACAGTCCTGCATACCTAGCCGGAAAGACGATGTCTTGAAGAATTGAGCTAATGCAGTCTTTGCCTTTGTGCTCTGGGAATCTCTCCTGAGCAGCTGTTGGTATGAGGTGTGAGTCCAGTGGAGACGACTGAGACCCTTTGTCTGTCCGAGGACCTAGAGAACTGCTACAGTGCTGCCTTGACTCTCAACCTCGAGTTCCTTTGCTGCATTGAAGTGTAGCCTCAGAAGTGGTCAGGGACCTTCCTTTGGTCAGGGCAAGGAAGGCACTAAAAGGGCTGGATGTCCCTCTTTAGCCTGTTTCTTCCCTTCTTCCACTTCCGTAAGCAGCCGTTATTTTCCTTTCCTCTTTGATTTTTAATCCATAATTCTAATGTTTTAACTTTGACACTCTTCCCGGCATCGGTTGGACAGATGGTTCGATGCTCCTTTATTTGTCTTGGGTTGTCTGGGAAGGGGAAAGAACTGTTGTGCTAATAATTTAAGAGGCACTTTAACCATGACCTTCTATTTAAATGTTTCCAACCCCAGGGAAGGGCAGGGTTCTCTGTAGCACTGACTGTGGACGTGGAGAATGACTGACAGCCTATGCAGTGCTCCAAGAAAATTGTAATTTATGTTTTCCCTCATTTGTAATGTATATTTTTGGGGTATGTGCTTCATAGTAAATAAACTAGAGCAGTGTATGTACATATTTTATCAATGCACCAGGGTACATGTCCCGGATTTTCTGGAACTCATGTGGCAGGATCAGAACAGCATTGTGAGGCAGGTAACAACCTCAGGAGTTGTGGGGCTTGCCTGTCATCGAGGATAGTATGCGAAATGAGCAAGTTAAGATATGACAAACTTAGACCAGAACCTGGGACACCGTAAGTAAGTAAGCCCTGTTATGCTGGGTGTGTCAACCACTGTAGTATGCATGTTATTTCTTAAGGATACTCATTACTTAGTTGCTCCTGAGGGGAAAAGCAATGCTCTGTCACAGATGTATAGTGAACCAGGAGTTTTCTTTGAGGGTACGAGTCAGACAAAGGAGAGGAGACCAGAGAAGAAATCGAAGTCAGAATCATGCCGTTTTATACTTGCTCTCTCCCAGGAGCGGTCAAAAGTGATGTTAAGTTCCCAGTGGGAAAAGAGAAACACAGTTGCTTGAGTTTATACCTGTAAGATGGACATTTATCCTGGTGCCCTGTGCCTGGATAATCCACAGTGCTAGTTCTCCAAGGGTGAGCAGCCCAGGTTGGATCCCAAAGCATTTGTGCTTAAGATACTGTTCTAGGTGTGTGTGCACATGGTTTACATGCATCCTGAGCTTGGGCAAACCAGGAAGGTCTTGCAAATGCATTTCCTGCACAGAGAGGGAGCTGGTGTTGAATGTAGTCACTTCCAGGTCTGTAGAGTGGGGTGGGCTCCTGGCCTGGGCACCTCTTTGTCATGAGGATCCTCTTGTGTGTGTGCCTTCATATCTCAGGAAGTTTTTTTTGGGGGGGGGGGAAGAATGTGTGAATTTAGAATGGCTAAATGTGCAGTTACTACAGAGGAAGATACACAACTGTCCCCGGGGGGTGCAGGAGTTTTCAAAGTGTGTACAGTGAGAGAAAAGTGTCCGTCAAGTCTGTGGTGAGCAGCACCAGGCTCTGTTTACCACATTGTGGGGCACAGTCTAACCTGACAGCTTGATGGAACATCCATGTGCCTTATATCTGTGGTGGAAGAGTGGCTTGGACAAGGTGGGTGACAAAGACAGGCATTTATCAACAAAGGCTGGCATGTCTGCCAGCTGCCGGATGGAAGTGGTGGAACTGTGAGTGCTTAGAGATTTCAGATTATCTTTTTTGGGGGGGATATATCAAACAGTATTTAGAAATAACTTTAAGATTTTGTTTTTATTTTGAATTTATATATATCTGTGTACATGTCACATATGTACTGTGCCCACAGAGGCCAGAAGACATCAGATCTTTGAAGGTGGGAATTACAGGCAGTTGTGAACTGCTTGATGGGGGTGCTGGCAATGACCCTCACCTCAGGTCCTCTGGAAGAGCAGCCAGTGCTCTTAACTACTGAGCCTCTCTCTCATAAACCATACTGAAGAGAGTTGGTTTGTTTTTTTAAATCTTCATGTTTAAGATGTTGCCCTGGGTAGTGTGTGTGGCTGTGTATGCACACATACTCTCCAAAGTGACTATGCTAATAACCTAAAAAGGAGTTTATGCTGCTGTTATCTTGAAATATTTTGCAGTAGTATGCTATTTATTATGAGAGCCAGCTTTCTCTCTCTCTCTCTCTCTCTCTCTCTCTCTCTCTCTCTCTCTCTCTCTCTCTTTCTCTCTCTCTCTTTCTCTCTTTCTCTCTAAGACAGGATCTATCTTATGAGGTATGCTTCTTGTGTACAAGGAAAATGGAGTCACTGGCCTTTCCTTGTCCCACTGGTTTGCTTCAGGGTTTTACTGATAGCTGAGCTGAGCCAACCAAGAGTCCACTGCCTGCCTACCGTTTGTGCATTCGGCAATCCCACTGAGCTTCAAGAGTCTCTGGACACCTGCTCTCAGTGCCCTGCTGAGTGTGGCCTGTGGACTGCCTTTCCTCATTCCAGTCTGCTGCTACTGAATCCCAACCTTCTCTAGCCTCCCTTTCAAGTGGCTAGCTCAGGGCTAAGGGTGAAGCTCAGCAGTAGAGTACTTCCTTAAGATGTGCAGGGTCCTGGAGATGATACCTAGAACAACAAAATAAAAAGCAATAGAAATGGCTACACTCCAGTGGAGATACACTCCAGTGGAGAATTCCAATGGCTCAGGGCCACCTTCTCTCATCCATTTTTCTTCGTCTCACTACCAGGACTTAAGGGGTTCTACCCATCACATCCTGGACACCACGTAGAACGCTGTCTGTCCCTCTCTTGAGAATTAAGCCTTCAGCCTGTCCTGCCACCAAGGAGCCCAGGCCAGGCTCTTCCAGATGTCCCCAGCTGCTTCTTAGGACCCTGAGACTGCAAGTCTGCTGTACTGTCACTTGTAACAAGAAGTGGGGTGATTTGGGTCCCTCTTTCTCCTCTTACGATCTTAGTTAGAACTGAGATATTTATTGAAGAGTGTGTGATACTGAAGGATAGCACCCTGAGATGCACTTTTCTTAAGGACAGATGATGCCAAAAAATAGCTAAGACAGGGATACCAAGCAAGCACATCACCACTACCCACCCACCACCACCACCCCAGCCCCACCTTCAACGCCACCTCCAACCCCACCCTCCCATCTGGACCTTCCATTCCCCTTTTATCTCGCCATCATTTAGATGTTGGAGCAGCCTTGAAAACTTAACTCATTATAAGATGGCTCAGGAAAAGCACTCAGAATTCCAAATACTGGATTTAAAACAATTTGTTTTATGGGACTGATTGTATTTTTATGCTTTTAACTTATTAACAGAGAGTTACTATTAATAATGAATCCCCATGAATAAACAATAAACTCATTAATAACTTAAACCGTTCCTGTAAGGCATTAGCAGCCTCTGGCATATAGCAGACCTCCAGTGATGTCAGCTGCTGCTGCTGCTAATCCACAGCAGCATTTCCACAATGGGGAGAGTCACCACGCTTGCTGTGTTTATATGTAAACTGTCCATTTCAAAACACAGTGAAGGCTGGCATGATCCCAGAAAGGTGGAGGCATGGAGTGTTGCTGCTAGCACATGCAGGAATCATAATCTTGGTTTCCCATGAGTTGAAACTGACCCCACTCATACTGGCTTTATTTTTTGGATAGGCACAGGGCCAATGGTCCCGAGCAGGTAACAGTGAGGTCAGTGGGGTATAGTGTCTGCTGCAAGTCGAATTGAAATATTGATTGCTCATTCATTCGTTCACTCACTCATTCATTCATTCAGCAAATATTAACTGATACTTACCATGCCCCCCACACTGCATTGTCTAGAAATGGAGAAGGTCAACTTGAGGTAGGTACACTACACATGTTCCCACATGTCAAAAGGGCTTATATATAGGAAGAAACCAGAGAACAGTCTGTCCAGGCTGCAGCAGCAAGGGCAGCCATAGAATTGCAGCAAGGTGTCCTGCGGCTACAGCAAGGAAATCATTCGCTAAACCTTCAGGACCATTTCAAAACTGAAGCCATTCAGTCCTAGATATGAGAAACTCTCCGAGCTTAATTACCCGTTGCTGATACAGTGTGCTCTTCATAGTGTGTGGATAAAGCTCTCCCTCCAGCAGCTGGGTCTGAGTGCACTCTGGCCAGCTCTCTCCCATTTGCTAGGATCCCTCTCAGAGGCCTGGGCTGCCGAGGTCCAAGCTAAGCATTTGTGGGCATGGTTCCTATCCTCAAGGACACAGGCCAGCATTAGGTCAACACTTGGGGCTGCATGAGTGGCCGGGTGACCTGTGGTTTCAGGGCATTTCGTACCGCTCAGACAGTCTGAGAATTAGGACTGTCTAGTAGCCTGTAGCTGCTGTGAGTGTGAGTGCTGGGCTTCACTTTCCCATGCTGCTCTGTGCTTTTGCCCAGATGTTTTTTGGTTGTTTTTTTTCCCTCCTCTACTGTTCCCCAACCCCATCCCCAGCTCTGGTTTGCTTTCGTAGAAGTTAAAATTTAATTCTAAAACCAGAGCAGACCTTCCCATACTGGTCCTTTCCCTGAACTGGTCATACCAAGTTTTCCATCTGCGTGTTATGAAACGAGGCAAGTTAATCTCTGTGCACCTTGCTGAACCTGCCTTACAGTTGTTGGTTTCAAGGATCAGATTCTCTGGACTTTAAATTGCATCTTTGTCTCTGTATCCTGCATCTTTTCTGCTATAGCTCTTGGGTTACCAGTGTCTTTCCCCAGCAAATGTTTGGTGGAGTTGGGTATTTAAAGATTCAGAGGAATTTAATGAGATATAAGCAATCCATCTTGGTGATTAAAGGGAATATCCATTATCTCCAAATTACATAGATTCACTGTTAAATTTCAGATATTTTGACAGCTTTTTCATTATCTTCCTATCAGCTTTTTCCTCTTTCCTGTAGAGTGATTTAGCAGTTTATTTCCCCTGATAAGCAACAGTCTTTTAATTTACCAAAATACATTGTATGAAATATACTTTGATAAAAATCTGTGTAGACCAGAAAACTTTCCATTGGCCCTTGGGGAGGTGTGTGTGTGTGTGTGTGTGTGTGTGTGTGTGTGTGTGTGTGTAACTCTCAGCAGGCCCAGTTGCCTAGACTTCTTCAAAGTATTTCAATCTCTCATTTCAGCCACAATCACAAGTTCATCGGAAAATGATGACCGCAGTGGCTCCAGTCTGGAATGGAGCAGAGACGGGAGCCTAAGGTTAGGGGTTCAGAAGGGAGTGCTTCATGAGCGAAGGGCAGACAACTGTTCCCCAGTGGCAGAAGAGGAGACTACTGGGTCGGCGGAGAGCGTGCTGCCCAAGGCGGAACCCTCAGCTGGAGATGGTCCGGTCCCCTATCCTCAGAGCTCCAGCTCACTAATAATGCCACGGCCCAACTCAGTTGCAGGTAAGGCCATGACTCTGCCTAAGCCTCAGGTCCTGCTTCCGTTTCTTTACCCAGAAAATTAATCCTTCAGTATTAATCCAGATCCAAGCCAGCAGGGTGATCTTTTCCCATAGGCCTCAGTGTACTCATTGCAAATACACAAGGTCTGTTAGTCGTCCTTTTACTCTGTAGTGCTTTAAACCTGTGATTGGTAATGTTGGCTCTTTGTAGATGGGGTGGGGGGTGGG
>NW_022196897.1:46696496-46696769 GCF_008632895.1 Mastomys coucha
GGGGGGAGGGTTAATGACTCTGCCCTTCGCGGTTCTTTTAAGCAAGTGTGAATTACAACTTCTTAATATATCTTGACATAACAGGCACTATTTAAAGTGAAGTTGATAACCAGATCAAAGGATTTCTAATTCAACTTTAAAACTTTGTTTTGTATAGTGGAAACCCATCACAGCTAGGAGGCCAAATGCTTCTGTAAAGTTTAGCTGTCATGGGAAAGCATTTTTGGTAGTGGGAGTGAGAGCAATCTGTGGCAGCTAGATACACAGAGAGAG
>NW_022196897.1:46696779-46700245 GCF_008632895.1 Mastomys coucha
CAAACAAGGGATATGGAAGGTGGGGGGAACAGCCCCACTCTTGTGCATTTTGAAGGTCTTTCCTTTCTATGCTCGTGCCTGTCTGGCTGAATTCTGGAGAAATACTTGTTCAGGTAATTCTTTGTAGCCAGCGTAGTGCTTAAAAACGGCCCCCTTTCTACCGTGCTGACTCTTTGTCCATCAGAAAGATCTTTCTGTAATTTATGCTGCTCCTTCAGTATGTGCTAGGTCATTCTGCCTGTTGTTGGGTGTTTTTTATGATGGAACTCTGAAGCAGCTGGTAAATAAATGGCCTTAATGGAAAAGTTGTGAGGTACAACTCTAATTCACTTTCAAAGGACACAAAGTGGCCTTGTTCCAGAATTGGCCGGTCTGCCAGGGAGAAGTAGTGGAGAACATTATGCGTACAGATTGATGATTCTCCCAAAAGCTCCCCTGCCTCTGCCCCCATCCCACACCCCCTCACCCTTCCACCCCCATCACTGACTTGGAACATATGTGGTACTCAAGATGTTTTAGACTGTAGTTACCTAGTTAGGATGACTGGGTCACTTGTAGGATAACCAGTCTCTTTTAAAATTAGGAAACTTTTTAGCATGTTGACAGTACTCAGTTGGGGGATGAAGTGTCCCACTAGAAGCCCTTTGTGTTGTCTCTGGCTGTGAGCTGGTGTTTTCAGAGACTGGTTGGATTAAGGAGCAGAGCTGTCTGGTTTCTGCTGTGCTCACCTGTTATCACCTGTGTGTGCCCTTGAGCCAGATCTCCTTAGAACAGCGGGACTTACCTCTGGGTTTGACCAGACTCCGTGGCCTAATGGCTTTGCTCTTGAATTGCACTGCAAACCAGATGCAGACGTAGGCAGCTGTCCTACTTTGTGCTTCTGTTAACCAGTGAAGAGTCTGTAAGATTCTTCACTGCCCACTGTCCTGCCACCCAAACGGAACCTCAGCCGAGGGAACTGCAACGTTTCAAGGCTGTGGAAAAGAAGAGTCCTATCGAGTTTCTTGAACTGGACTCAGCATTGCTTAGTCAGCGGATACAAGGCAGGCTGCAGACAGTGAACACCCAGCGTCGGTATTGAAATCAAATGTGATGGGCCATGTAGTAAGATCTTGTGAAAGTACTTGCAATGTTAAATGCAGAGCACCACCTGGTAGGAAGCTGGCCTATAGGTTAAAGAGTGAGTGCTGGTACCAGGCCTCTGTGATAGCTGTCCACATGGGCCCTGTGGTGAAGGCACAGAGGTAGCCTCTAAGATCACCAGCCATTTCTTTACTCAGTCTCCTGAAGAGAAGTGTAGTGAACAAGGTCTTGTCTTTTTTTTTTTTTTTTAAATCAAAGACTACAACTAAGTTGACTAGGATTAGAGATTGTGAAGGTGTTTTTCAGAGTTGGATTAATTTGAAGTGTTGCCTATTACATCAAAAGGAATGACACGGACAATTTTTTCTTCACTAAAAATTAAACCTCAAAACATTTAAAATTGTATCTTGGCTGGTCTAGAAATTGGCTAATAGGTTTTACTACATTGAAAATAATTTGTGCGTGTGTGTGTGTGTGTGTGTGTGTGTGTTGGTATTTTGCCTGTATGTAGTTCTGTGCACCACGTGTATGTGCCTAGTGTCTGTGGAGGCCATAAAGGGCTTCAAGATCCCTTGGAACTGGAGGTAGGGACAGTTGTGAGCTGCCATGTGGTTGCTAGGAATTGAACCTGGATCTTTGGAAGAACAGCCAGTGCTCTTCACCACTGAGCCATCTCTCCAGCTTGTTTTTCTGTTCTTGACTACTTGTTTAATCTTTTGAAACACTTTCTGAGTGGATCAGAGACCACTGTGTGGAATTCTCCAGAAAAAAAACACAATAACCACCTGAGCTCCAGTTTCCTTGAAATAGTAAATGGTGATTGCCCAGGACTTACTGGCATTTACCTTTGGTAGTTTAGCCCACAACTTAGGTCATCAGCACACGCCGCTCTTTACCTAGCTTAGGAGAAAACACTCTCTTAAGCAGTTTCCTACAGCTCCTTGAAATGAGCTCCTCATGCAGACATAAAGCACAGGACGTGCATGCACGGGTTCCTGTGTACCTATGTGCATGGTCTAGTCACAGAAATGTTAGCAGTGGTTTTCTACAGTATGAGATTATTTAACTTCTGATTTCTGTTGGCCCAGAATGGTCTTTAGCATTTTAGATGTTTATTGTGTAGACTGACATGAGCCTGGCTGTTGTTGCTAACGCCCGAGAATCTGTGGAAGGGTACAAAATGGCTTTATCACTTAGAGAGTGCCTGAGCTTATGGCTGAGCAGCTGAGGCCATACTGTTCCTCATCTCAGGTGTCCTGGTGGCTTCACAAAATGCCCTAAGAAGGAGAGCTCACGACAGCTGGTGCTTCTTGCCATACTGAAGCTTTTGGCTCAGCTTAATCATGTTTGTTTATCGTTTGAAAAAGTGTCTTACCTTGTAGCCTCAGTCTAACAGTATTCATGACCCCTTGCCTCAGCTGCCCGAGTGCTGGGATTCACAGATGTGCCCCATACCAGCTCTTGACTATGGTCGAAGTGTAGAATCAGCCATGCGCAGGGGTGTTGCTCGGTCTGCCCTGCCAAGGACTTTGGTACAGACACTGGTGGCTGGAAATCTGAAATCAGAGACACTTGAAGTGTCCCCATCTCCTACATCCATGTTACACAAACAAGGGCTCTCTCCAGCCCCACCAGTGCTTTGATTTCAATGTCTTTAATAGTGATTTTATATATATATATATATATATATATATATATAGAGAGAGAGAGAGAGAGAGAGAGAGATGTCTTTTCAGTTGTCACAAAATTACAAAGTGAATGTCATGCTCTAAGGGATCAGGGAAAGGGGACACAGAAGCCTTTTGAAACTTGGTGTGTCTTTGTATTCCTTAGAAGCAAAGCCCCAGCTGTAAAGTGAGATGTGGACTATGGCTGTGTTGGCGCCTTCTGCTTGAGCCCCAAAGGAGCTGGGATCCCAGGCCTCAGGCATGAACCTAGGATTGGGTTTCAAGTTGTGTTTCTGTCAGGAGCCTGGAGGGCCGGGGGTGGTCTTGTAGTCGCTGCAGGAAGTTTCCCTCTGGGTACATCACAATTGTAGAGAAGCTAAGGGCTACCACTGGATTAACCTGTCAATCTGAAAATCTTGCCTGAGGAAACTGTTCCCTTCATTCTCTTGATTATTTTCTTGAGGCAAGGTCTCTTGTAGCCCAGGATAACCTCAAATTGTTTGGGCTATCCTATCCTTGCTTGAACTCCCCATCCACCCATCTCTATCACCTAAATGCTAGGGTCACAGGCATACACTACATGCCAGCTTAGCTGAATGTACATAGGCTCTGACCAAAAGCAGAACACTTAAATCTTTGCAGTATGTGATTAGGCAGTGGATATGCACCAGTAAGGTGCAGAAACAGTTGACTGCTGCCGGGGGGGGGGGGGGGGG
>NW_022196897.1:46700303-46716125 GCF_008632895.1 Mastomys coucha
GTTGGTAGAACACTTGCTCGGCTGCTTTTTGAGGGCATACAAGAGGGGATTGGTCAGGCCTGAAGTGCTTGTTGACCTTTGGTGCTTGTCGAATGAATGAAGAGTGTTGTGGACAACGAGAGGGGTGAACAGGAAGGTGAAGGGGGCGCAAAGGGTTCAGGATAGATGCTGCTCCAGGGAGCTCGGTGCTGCTGACAGCCTGTGAGAGTTTTCAGAGTCCCGTTGCCCAATTTTGACTCCTGTCCCTTGCATCCTGGTTCTCCTAGGGACTTCAAGTGACTTAGCCTTTGGAATGTAACTTCTCCTGGAATTACTACTTGTGCTTAATGACCCTAATGCTATTTAATAGAAACTGTATGCTGTAAACCTTACTGTCTTGGTCAGAAATAAACATGCTAATGCACATTAAAAAAATATAAAACATAGATAATATATATAATTTGTTATATAATGTATGGCATGATATATTTTATTATAATTAATTGATGATAATCAATGTTAATTATTATATATACATATATTTTGGGTTCTTTTTGTTTTTGTTTGTTTGTTTTGTTTTTGAGACAAATGTAGCCTTTCCTCACCTGAAACTCTCTATGTCAACCGGACTAGCCTGGAATTCATGGCAATCTACCTGCCTCTGTCTTCCAAGTGCTAGAATTAAAGATGTGCACATCATGCATGGCTTCATACAGGCACATATATTTTATATACATACACACATATATATTTGAAGAATATATAGCCAAGAGCTAGCCTGTAATGTTGTAAGTGCTGTGAAATTGTACATTCAGAATCTACTTATGTAATTAGAAAGGCTGGAGCTCCAAACAGCACAGAGCTTCCCAGAGCTGCAGAGGAGAATAGTTAGATGTCTCCGGACATCAATCAGATGTCCATGTATTAGCAGTAGGTTCTGGTCTGTTGCAAGACACTGGTTGTCAAACGGTTTTTTTTTTTGTTTTGTTTTGTTTTGTTTCCATTAAAAAAAAATTATAGTGAGGTCAGTTTCTTTCCAGGAATAATGGTGAATCCTGGCAACCAGATCAACATAACATTAAGAATGAGTAGTCTTAATTGTTTCCATTTTTCAAGTTAACAGCCCCGCCGGAAACATGAGCTGGCACAAATAATTATCCTGAGGTAAATTTTGTTGAACGTGGAGATGAGCTGCTTAGTAATGTAGTCATTTATAACTTAACAGTAGTTTTAGGTGTGGCCTTAAACTCAGCTTTGCTTTCCTATTGCAGCGACAAGTTCTACCAAATTGGAAGACTTGAGTTATTTAGACGGACAGAGAAATGCTCCTCTCCGGACATCAATCAGATTGCCCTGGCACAATACGGCTGGAGGTAGGGCACCGGAAGTTAAAGGTACTTATTCTGGCATCCCGTGTTGCGTTGATGAGCCTGTCCACTGAACACTGAAAGTCCAGTAACTGGCATTCAAACTGTGCTGCAAGCGTGAAGTGTGTTTGTGCTGTTCTTCAAAAGTAATGGGGTCCGAAAGGTCTGCTGGGCGCCAGCTCTGAGAACTCCGAGCTTCTTGCTAAAAGCATGTAATTAAATTAAAGCTTCTGAAATAGAGAAAGAATTCTGTGATAGGATAGTTGCCACTCACAAAGCATTTTTGTTTTATTTTCAGGCCCATATTAGCTATATCCTATAGCTGTCTGTCATCCCCAGTTGTGTGCTCACACGCTCTCCCTGTATCGTGTGGGCAATGCACCCTTGTATTCGGATAGGGCTATGCCCTGATCTGGGAATCTGTGTTTGGATTTCATCTGAGCAGGAACAGCGGAAGAAACCAGTCTTCCATGTGCTTTCAGATAAACCAGCCCAGCGTGATTGGGGCTTTTGCTTTGTTTTCTCTGTATGTTTGAAAATAACTTGGAAGTATGAAAAGACCAGGAGTCATTATAACAGGATACTTGGGGGAACAAAAAAAATAATGAGTAAAGTATTATAGATAAATTTATAGAACCAAATTAGGCATATGTTTCTTTTTGTCGTAAATGATACTACCTTCCCCTAATGATGTTTGTTTGTTTGTTTTGAAGCACGATTTGCACCCTACAAACCACAGGAGATTTTGTTGAAGCCCTTGCTGTTTGAAGTGCCAAGCATCACGACTGACTCTGTGTTTGTGGGAAGAGACTGGCTCTTTCACCAGATAGAGGAAAACCTGAGGAACACAGAACTGGCAGAGAACAGAGGAGCAGTGGTCGTGGGGAATGTAGGGTTTGGGAAGACAGCCATCATTTCCAAGCTGGTGGCACTGAGCTGTCATGGAAGCCGCATGAGACAGATTGCATCCAGCAGTCCCAGTTCGTCACCCAAAGGTATGTGTGCGGTTGCTACTTATCTGGCTTATTACATTAATACAAGATAGATGGAGGGAACTGCTGTTTGAATAAACAGGAATTAACAGTTTTCTGTAAATTGTTCCAGCTACTGTATTGGGTCTAAGTTCATAGGTTAGGTGAACTGTCTGGATACTTCTAGTCGTAGGGGTGTGATGGGATGTTTCGTTTTGGAGAGGGAGGGGGGGTCCTATCCATTGTTATGGGGTGTATTAGCTACAGTGTGGGCTGATGGCAGCTTTCTTGTATCCTTCTGACAGGGAGCCCTGATCCCCCTCTTTCCGTAAAAGGGAGTTTGCATGCAAGGTATACGTTACTACAGAGCATTTTGATCAAGTGACCAGGGGAAATTTGGATCTTAAAACTAAGTACTCAGACTACTGGAAAAACAAAGCAGATAGAGTTTAATGCATTTTGCTTTCTTTTTTGGTGTGTGTGTGTGTGTGTGTGTGTGTGTGTGTGTGTGTGTGTGTGCACATGCGCGATCTTAGTTTACCTCCCTTTATCCTATACAGAATTCTTTTATATCCTGTTTGCCACAATCTTTTCTTCTCTGCTGGCTTTACCAAAACCAGGAAGACTAATTTAAATGGGAGACAGAATAGCTAAACATTGGAGTTCTCACTGCGAACAAGGACTCTGCACCCCAGGCTACCTTTGAACCTGAGATCCTCATGCCTTGGCCTCTGCCCCAAGTGCTGAGATCCAGGCTCACACCACCATGCCTGGTTCCCTGACTGTTTCATGTGCAGTAAACGTATTACAGAGAAAATATCTTGAAATATAAGCAAGAACAAGAGAGTTATGTGAGATTTTTGGTTTGGTTTGGTTTGGTTTTTTAAGATAGTGTTTTTCTGCCCTGGCCATACTGGAAACCACTCTGTAGAACAGGCTGGCCTCAAACTCAGAGATTTGCCTGCCTCTGCCTCCTGAATACAGGGATTAAAGGTGTGTGCCACCACCACCCCGCAGATTTTTTTTTTTAATTTTTAAAATTATTTTTCATTTTTTAATTTTTTAAAAAATTATTCTTTTAAAAGGTTTTTTTATTTTATGTGAGTACACTGATGCCCTCACCAGAAGAGGGCATCTGATCCTGTTGCAGATGGTTGTGAGCCACCATGTGGTTGCTGGGAATTGAACTCAAGAACTCTGGAAGAGCAGTCAGTGCTCTAAACCACTGAGCCATCTCTCCAGCCCCCAGATATTTTTTTAAACCAGAAGAGATGTAACCTCAGAAGGCAGCTTTCCAGGGGAGGAGATAAGGTGGGAATTAGTATGCTCGTTCTAGGCCTCAGTTTGAGTTGTGCTAGCTCATTACTATGAGATTTGTCTGGGACTAAATCAGAAGTATGTTCCACACTCGTTATACCACGTGTTGATGCCCTATCTGTGGCTCTCTCTCCAGCCTCAGATCCCACCCAGGACCTTCCTGGTACTCCATTACTTTCACCAAGTTCTTCCACAAGTGCTCTCAGTGTGACCAGAACACCTTCTGGGCCTGGTACTGCTGACAGCCAGAGACCAAGAGAGGATGCGGTGAAATACCTCGCTTCTAAGGTAACCTGTTCTTGATTCACAGGGTCCTCCAGAAAGAGATTTGCATGTGTGGCATTGAAAAATGAGGTTGAAAGGGGATTTAAAAACAGAAACAACTGCTTGGTGCTGAAGTGTAGTGTAGCTCTTGATAAAGTATGATTGAGTACTCCAGATAAAAGGCTTTAATGAGACTAAGTCCTAAAGACAACAGCAGAGGGTTTATGGCCATCAGAACCTAGCTCAGAGTTCCTTAGGCAGCAGGAGAAACCTTGAACTCACCGCACACAGGAGCACGACCTTTTATTTGCCCTGTAAGCAGGAGATAAGAAAAGCTTTCAGCTTGGCCCAGACCGTTTCTGCCTGCACCCTGTTCCCTGGGGCCTGTGGTCAACTGCATCCTCTGCACCCTTTGTCAGGCCTTTCGTGGGAGGTTGTAAACAAGCCTTGGCTGACATTGTCTCTAAATGCGTGATCATCAAGTATTTTCTGAACTCCTCCTCTGCTCTGTCCCACATTGGCTCATAGGCCACCTTTCTACATGAAAGCAGGCACATTTCTTGCCTCGATGAGCTGTCACTCAGCCCAGCCCCCTCCCACTGTCACCTGCCCCTAGAAGACAGCTGTTTGCGGCACAGTGAGTCCTCATCTGACCACTGATTCAGAGTGGTCTTGACAGGGTAGTCTGAGATGAAGAATGCTGGCCTCAAAGCTACCCTAGTAGGGTGGCTTTTTGAACGTTGTAATTGGGACCCACAGTAAGAGGTTCATCTTATAACATGCGTGCACACATAGCCACATGGGTTACAGAAGCAAAGGTGTTACTGGATTGTCCTTAGCCTATGTCCTATAGCGTGGCCTGTGATTTAAATGAACTTTATGCACATTTTTAAAAACTACCTGTGGTTACCTGTTGGATTTCGTGACCTGCTTTGGGTTACCAAGATGCTGTTGTCACACTTTGTGCAGGACAGTGTGGTACCGGATAGCTTACGACGATTGGCATGGGTTTGGGGCCCTCATGTAGGTTTCTGCTCTTCTCTGATTATGTAGAAGTTGAAGGGCAGTGAGCATTTCTCTAAGGGCTTAATGGTAGATTTAATCTACACTAGAAAATACAGTTCTAAATTACCCTAAGACAGTGGGTCACAGCAAGCCTCTATCTCCAAACAGGAGCAGAATTACAGTTATGAAGTAGCAATGAAAATCATTTTACGATTCAGAGTCCACACGACAGGAGGAACTGTAGAAAAGGGCCACAGCATTAGGAAGGTCGAGAACCACTGCCCCAAGAAAAGCTGCATCGTATATAGATGCTCTTGTCTCTTGCCGGGAGTCTGCCGTCATCTTAGGATCCCATGGAAGATCTCAAACTGCTTTGTCAGGTTGACATGGTTTGCCCTGCTTCCATGGCCTCTATGATGCACTGAAGCCAGGAGCCTGTGGCCTGTTGCTGCAGAAGCTGCAGAGCTGAGTTGGACAGTGGAGACTCGAACCCCTCTAGAAAGCATAGCGCGCCTCACATGAGAGTGCTGTCCTTCGAACCTCCCTCAGTTCTCACTCACGTTCTTGCTTTCATCTTCATTTGCAGAGTGGTAGGGCTTTTATTTCTGTGAAGCACAAGAGCTCTGTCACTGGCACTGTGTGGGCAGAGGTAGGAGAGGTATCTAACAAAGACAACCTGCTGTTGCAGCCAATCTGTCAACCCCCTCAGCCTTCCAGCTCATCTGCAGCTCTTCCCTTCCTCCCCTCATGCCCCTTCAGTGGGTACATATGTGGTAATTGCTTCCCTATCCTTTTGAATGTCTCTATAACATCTCGAAGTGTGGATGGAGGGAGGGGCTGAGAGCCTCTTTTGCCAGGAGGAAGCAGCAGCTGCGACTTTACAGCTTGGGTTCCTAGCCGCCAGCTTGATCCTGTGCTTTTTTGGATAAGCACAGGGTTCCCTCAGGGTGCTGCTGTTCTTGAGAGCAGAGATTCGGGGCAGATGGCAGCATTGGGAACATGGCTTGCCTGGAAGTGCTCTAAGCCAGGCTAGGCATTAGGTTTTATAAATGACTTTTACTAATCTACGCTCAATACAGACTACAGTCATCCTGAATTTTCTCTTAATCAAGATGGATTTATGGCTGCAACTAATACTCTGCTAAGAACTTAGCAAATCACACCAACGGAGAACAGAATAAATGTATCAATTAAGCTAGTTAGTGACTCAGTCCTAGGGAATAGACACTCCGTGTCTTATCTCAGGAAGAATCGGTTGCGTTCCTGTTTGAGTTCATAGATGGAGCTGTGGAGAGGGTGGGATGGTACTGCTGATGTCTCTGCTTCTCCACAGGTGGTGGCCTACCATTACTGCCAGGCTGATAACACTTATACCTGTCTGGTACCTGAGTTTGTGCACAGCATTGCAGCTTTGCTGTGCCGGTCCCACCAGCTGGCTGCCTACAGAGACCTTCTGATCAAGGAGCCCCAGCTGCAGAGCATGCTGAGCCTCCGCTCCTGTGTGCAGGATCCCGTGGCTGCTTTCAAGAGGGGCGTCCTGGAGCCACTTACAAGCCTAAGAAACGGTACCTACCGGAAGCCTTGGGGCTGCTCCTCAGTAAAGGCTGATGCCCAAGTGACCCTCAGAAGGGTGGTCAGCTTAGCCCTGGGGTGGCAGGCACAGGATGTAGATGACTCAATACACATCCGATCCTGCCACATCCATCCTCTGGGGCATCATTTTCAGTGCATTGTTTTCTGGTGTGGATGAAGTCAACAATTGAGCAGTTCTAAGGAAACCTTGTAACTGTAGGTAGGGAAGAGGAGACTTGATGTCCTACAAAGTTTTGATTCTTGGTCTACGAAATGAGCCAGCGGTAGACATAACAGAGCCAGGAGAGCTTATTAGTAACTACAGTACATGGATGTGGATGGTTACTGAGAGCAGAGCTTTAAGACTCCACCTCCTGAAGGATCTTCAGTAAAGGGCAGTAACCTTTAGGAGTGGTAAGATGTCCAAACAAAACAGGAAACAGCTTGGGCCTTCAGAGGCAGGAAACTGGGAAGATGAATCCATGGGAACATTAATGCTAGCTGCAAGGAGTTCGTAAGCTTTGACACCCAGACTTCTCCACTTCTCCAGAAGCTGGGACCCTGCACTCTGCTGCTTCCCTTCTTCTGATAGAAAGTCTTCTGGCTGTAAGCTAAAAGGGTGGGCAGGAGGCTGCCCAAACTTACTTCCTTGGTTTTTTTCACCACAGTTGTCCACATTTCGAAGAGGCCTAATCTGGTCTTCCACATAACGGTAACCCATGTAGGAAATACACACTCTGAAGAATCTACACTCTAGGCCGCAGGGAAAACAGTGCTGTTGGGAATCTTACAACTTGTTCTCCTCCTCTCCCAACCCCCGATTAGATGAGTTGAAATCTCAACCTAATACCATTTCTAGGAGTTTACATTTAACCCCTCTCCCACCCCCGTTTCCCCTTCCCAAGTAGGATGTCAGTGACATCATCGATCCATAAGGTTTCCATCTCTCACCTTGCTCCTTTTTTGAGTTAATCATCTACAAAACATCTTCTAGAAGAAGAGGGCCTGAGGACTGGAGAGATGGCTCAGCCGTTAAAAGCTAGGCTCACACCAAAACTATAAGAAAGAGGGCCTGAAATGGCTGTCATGCTTGCTCTGTGCCCTGAGCAGAAAGCTGTTGCTAGTAAATAGAAAACTAGCTTTAGGCTGCTGTGTGAAGGACTCTAGACATCCGTGAAGCAGCACTTCACCACTGAGAGGTCCTGACCACACAGCCCTTAGTGGTAGCGTGGGGAATGCTGGGTCCTCTGATTTTGGAGTCAGGCAGCTGAGGGGTTCCAGCAAAGGGCCTGGTGTCTCTTCCAGGTTTTTTAGACTGTCTGTATGTCAGTGATTTTGGCTGCAGGCCACCCAGGTTTATGACGAACTCACTGTATTATATATAAGATTGAGATTCTGCTAATGCCTGTAATGCAATATGTTTCTGAAAACTGTTTTGTAAGAATTGGTTTTCTTTTGGCTCAGTGCTCTGTTTTTCATTATAAATTTAATAGCAAATATGCTTCGTCAAAAACATGGCTTCTGCCATATGTAAACCTTTTTAGGTTTTGCTAACACTTTAAGCTATGTGTTGAAATGCACTGGGCGGTGCCACGTTATAAAAACGTATAATTTCTTAATTTGGAAAAATTATTTCATCTTTCAGAGCAGAAAATTCCAGAAGAGGAGTACATCATCCTGATAGACGGCTTGAATGAAGCTGAATTTCATAAGCCTGATTACGGAGATACGCTGTCTTCATTTATTACCAAAATTATTCCTAAATTCCCCACCTGGCTGAAGTTGATCGTGACCGTGAGAGCAAATTTTCAGGTGACAAATTATTCTCCTCCCCTCTCTTTCCAAGGTCCTGCATCCCAAGTATGCAGCAGCAAGGGCTCCTGGCCTAGTGTTAGAGCCCCTTTGGCTCCTGGCCTAGTGTTAGAGCCCCTTTGGCTCCTGGCCTAGTGTTAGGGCCCCTTTGGCTACTGAATTGAAAACCATTATGGGAACTTTGAAAAAGTAGTCCAGAGTGTCCCATAGGAACAAGAATTGTCACAATGTCAGCTAAGCATCCTAGCAGCAGCGAGCTGTCCCTGTCCTTCTGAAATGGCAGCGTGTGAGGTGTGTGCCCGGCTGAGGCTTCTGGCTGAGCAATCTACTGAAGCTTCTAGGTTTGGGGGCTACTTGTTATGGGTATGACTTGTTTCATTCGGTGGAACTGGGTGATCATACTCATTTTTTTTTTCTTATTAAAACTTGCTATTAAACCTACATTTAAATGGCACGCTTATTTTTATGACCCCTTGGATCATCCGTTTTCAGTCATGATTCCCTCATTCAGCATAATCTAGCAGCTGGGTTAAAACTTGAACTGGTTCCTGTGTTCCCGTGCTGATTAGCGCTAAGATCAGCTTACATGCAAAGCGGAAGCGGCTGTTCGCTACCCTCTTCCTGCTGTTACTACCTGAAAAAGGGCATGAGCTTCAGAAATGTTAGTGAGGAGTTAGATGGTTAATGGTGTTAGGACCTTATCTTGGATATAAGGAAGCAGGAACATCAGTGACCCTGTACAATTCAGATTCAGCCAACAGTTCACGTTGGGCTGGAGAGAAGGCTTGATGATTAAGAATATGGGCTGCTCTCTTGGGTTTGCTTTCTGGGACCCATATGGTGGCTCACAACCACCGTAACTAGACTTCCCTGGCATCCAGCACCCTTGTCATGGGTACCAGTCATGCATTTGGTACACAGACATGCAAACAAAACAAAATAAGTTTTTTTAAAAAAGAATAGTTAGCATTCTTTTAAAATGAGAACATGCTGAACTGGAGCAGGCAATGATTTTTGCTGCCTGTTGTCCGGGGACGCAGGCAGAGCAGGAAGTCTCCCGTTTCCTGGTAGGGTTACACAGCCCTGGTGTCTTATGCATAGAGAGCACTTCTTGTTTCAGTGTCTGGCTATGCTCTTACATGTGCAGTGACGGTTTCTGTTTGCCCTTGTTCTAGGACAGGCTGCCCAGGGATTATGGGTATCAGGTCACCTGCAGGGTTTCGCCACCCCTTTGTTGGTGTGGCCTGGTTGCCGCTGTCTCCTTGGGCCCCTCCCCCTGCTCACTTGGCTCAGAGTCCTCAGTGGGGGCTTTGGGAAAGATCCTATCTCGAATCGGGATTTCTTTCAGTTAAGCTTTTTATCTGTACCTCATCCTATTACACGTTTTAATACAAAACAACGAGCCCCTGTAATCCATGAAAATCCTCCTTGAAAGGGAACGAGTGAGCCTGGTTTAAAGGGGGAGAGGAAACTCTGTGGACTAACACTGCGAGATTTTGTTTCCCGCCAGGAAATCATCAGCGCGCTGCCATTTGTCAAGCTTTCCTTAGACGACTTCCCAGACAACAAGGACATTCACAGTGACCTGCACGCATACGTCCAGCACAGGGTCCACAGCAGCCAAGACATCCTCAGCAACATCTCCCTGAACGGCAAGGCCGACGCCGCCCTCATCGGCAAAGTTAGCAGCCATCTGGTGCTGAGGAGCCTCGGTTCCTACCTGTACCTCAAGCTCACACTGGACCTCTTCCAGCGGGGCCACCTGGTCATAAAGAGTGCCAGCTACAAGGTGGTGCCTGTGTCTCTGTCCGAGCTGTATTTGCTGCAGTGTAACATGAAGTTCATGACCCAGTCTGCCTTTGACCGGGCCCTTCCCATTTTGAACGTGGCCCTCGCATCCCTCCACCCCATGACGGATGAGCAGATATTTCAGGCTATCAACGCCGGCCACATCCAGGGCGAGCAGGGCTGGGAGGACTTCCAGCAGAGGATGGAGGCCCTCTCTTGCTTCCTCATTAAGAGGAGAGACAAAACCCGAATGTTCTGCCACCCGTCCTTCAGAGAGTGGCTGGTGTGGAGAGCAGATGGCGAAAGCACGGCCTTTCTGTGTGAGCCCAGGTACAGCAGACACTTCCCTCCCTTGATTGCTGGAACAGCAGGTCACTTCTGGTGTATTTGGGTAGAAGGGAAGCTGGGTGGTGCCAGGGAGCTGGTTCCTAGCTGCTATATTTTTTTCATTGATCTGATTCCTCCCACCAGCATGGCAGTACCATTTATGGGTAATATGTTTCTGCTTTAGGGAACAGCAAGCTTGCCAGGGAAGGGGCGGGGCTTAGAGGGTGTCTGTCGTGGATCCTTAACCCCCTGCCACTTCCTGACTACCCTTGGCCATATAGCACCTTATCCCTTAGCCATTTAGCACACATGTATGAGGACGGAGGGGAGCCCTATAATCCAGTTAGCTGTCTCCTCACAGACAAGCCCAGGCAGGATGCAGTTCTCACAACTCAAAGCATAGGAAGGTGGGAGACCCGCTTGCCTGCTTGCCTGCCTCCTAGTACAAAGTAGGTGAGAGGTCAAGAAGCTCCAAAGGCCCTTTGGTCGCGGCCATTCTCAAGCCCCCTGTCTGTCTGCGTCTTTGCCTTTTTGAGCAGCTCTTCCCTAGGTCAGGATTGCCTCCTCATCTAGTGATGGATCTGGCAAGCTGCTGGACTGTCTCCTCCTGGGGTGGGCGCTGGCCAGATGATTGGGTCGAGAAATGAAGCGGCCATGGCCACCACCCTCCCGACCTGTGCTGATGGGTTTAGTGCGGTGCTGTGGCTGTTTCCTTAGGTGGCACTGGACTCAGGGTTTATTAGCTTTCAGACCTGGTTTAGCTGAGCAGGTTGGCTACTAAAAGCAGATCACCAGAGGCGTCAAAGGGAGAGCAGTTACATAGAGAGATCATCTTTGAGGGAAGTCACCTGCAGTTTGGGTTTGTAGAGAGAAAGACCATCCGGGACTCCCAGGTGTAGACGGCTGGTGTTATAGCAGGAGGTAGCTGGACTCTAGTCAGTGGTGACTGATAGCTTATGGCTCTGGCGGCACGCCCACAGACACCAGATACAAGCAGCTCTGTGTTTTGGAAGTTTAATTAGGGGGGGGGGGTGAGGACCACCGCGGCGTGTAAAGGGAGAGAGAGGGAAGAGAGAGAGAGAAAGATGGAGGAAAGTACCCATATATATATATATGTTGTGACGTAGCAGTCCAGGTAAAGGTGGGAACTGAACCCAATGGATTCTGGGAATATGGTGGCCGTTGCCCGGGCGACAGGTCTGTGGACCCGCCCACATCTGCGGTGCTGGGTGCTAACGGAGACCCTTGCTGCATTTTGAACAGTAGTGGCAGTTCAGCACAAGGCACATCTGAGTGTGGTGGCCGCTCCAGGAACTGTAACTGCAGGCACACAGTAGTCACCAGGACCTCAGGATAGCATCTCGCGAATGTACCCATTTTGTAGGCTGGCTTCTTGCTCTTCAACCCTGCTTGTCTGCTTTGCTTTTGTTTCCAGCGCTTTTGAGGTTGGAAACGTTCATCTTCAGGGCAGTCCTTGTTCATTCTAACGTCAAGATTTTCCTGGTTTCCTTCTACTCCATAGCTTAGTCTTACATTTTTAAGTCTTTATTTTTGAGCCAGTTTTTTTTTTAAAGTGATGAAAGATGTGTTCCATTTTATACTCTTTACTTTTTAAAGATTTACTTATTTTATGTATATGAGTGCTTGATCTGCCCAGAATAGGTCATCAGATCCCATTACAGATGGTTGTGAGCCCACTATGTGGTTGCTGGAGATTGAACTCAGGACCTCGGGAAGAGCAGACAGTGCTCTTAAACACTGAGCCATCTCTCCAGCCCCAGTTTTACACTTTTCTGCTTAATTGAAGAGAGTTCTTTTTTCATTGTATGTTAGTATCACTTTTGTTGAAAGTCAGTTGGCTGTAAGAATGTGAGTTTATTGTTGTATTCCAGTGGTCTGTGGGCTTTTATGCTACTACTGTGCTGTTTAGATAACTAGAGCTTTGTATTAAGTTTTGAAGTCAAGTATGTTCACATGCTTTGCTTTGTTCTTTTCATTCACGTATTTTCTGGTTTTTATTTTGCAAGGGTACCTCAAAGATTGTGGCAAACATTTCTAAAAGGAGATATACAGGCTGGGTAGATTAAAGTGCACACCTGTAATCCCAGCACTGGGGAGGCAGACATAGTCTGTGAGTTCGAGGCCAGCCTGATCTACAGAGAGAGTTCTAGGACAGCCATGATTACACAGAGAAACCCTGTCTAGAAAAACAAAGACAAAATAAACAAAAAAGGAAATATGCAGTTTTAAATCTTGGTGTGATGCTGGAATCTCCCAACCCCCATAGCCTGGGTTTCTCACCTCCCTAACCTTTCCCAAGGACTCATGATCTAGAACAGTCTCTGCTGTTTTCTCCGTGCGGTTAACATGAGGAAGAAAAGGATATAGGATATTAATAGGAAGAACAAGCTACTGCAGATAGGGAGAGCCATGAGAAGCAGCACAGAGCATGCCCTGACAATACATCTAGTTTAACTGGAGCTCTGTCACGGCATGAGGGACTAGGATGAGCCACCAGAAGAATATGCTAGAGAGACCTCTTAGCTATTATCCCTGAAGAACTCTTGAAGGTTCTGGGGAATAGAGTGCCCGTGGACAAGAGTGAGAGCATACAGGGCTTAGGGGCTGCCATGCCAGCAGAAGGAGAAAGCAGTAGAAAGAGCTGTGGATCAGGCCTTTTCAAGTCAGAGCTGGCTCTGTTTTAGAGTGGTTTGAGCCTGTGGGGAACTTCTCTCCAGGGGCAGGGTTGGAGAAGTCAGTAGACTGAGCATCAGTGACAGAAGTGTGGTGTGATTTGGTGAGGGAGCTTGACATGGGGAGGGGGAAGCTCTCTGCGCTTCGGGATGTGGGGGAGGGTTGCGGGGAAGGGGGTTGGAGATAACAAGACAGGTGAAGGGTGGTGAGGGTTTGGAGGAGGCTATTAGAAACTAGCCCTGCATCCTCAGGAGATACCGCCTTCCTTCTGGGTTGTATAGAGGCACAGAGAGGAGAAGGGAAATCCTAGTTTGGGTTCAGTGACGCAGGAAATTGGGGTCTTGTAGGGAACGTCACTGAGACACTAGTCAACAAGGAAAGGGGACTGGAAATTCAAAGGAAGGGAAGTGGGACTGTTTCAGGCTGGGACTGCTGCCTGTTTCTCTCCCCAAATCTCCGCTTTGCAGGGTTTTACTAGCTGAATTTCAATATGGGGATACAGGAGGTGTCCCCTCCAGGTGGGTGCCTCCTGAAGAGGGTACCCAGGGTTGTTCTCCAGCAAGCCCAAGCTCTTGAGTCTGGCAGATGCCCTCTCTTGGCTATTAGCCATTTGATCTTGGATAAATCATCTAACCTGTCGAGGCCATTTCCTCATGTAAGCAGGCAGGGCATGACACTCACAAGGTCATGTGGGTGAAGGAAATAGCTTAGTTTGTTTTCTGGATCTAAAGTGGAGCTCATGGAGCATGAACAGACCAGGGAAGGCCGGTCGTTGGAGGGCTGTGTAGAAACAGAGGGATAGGAGTTCAGACAGGTGGGAAGCCATGTGCTTTGCTGAGAGCCCTGGAAACCCTTGGGCTGGCCACTGAAGTCTGTGCTTGTTGCCCACAGTGGGGCCATCTGTAACTGTGTAATTTAGCATCTAATTAATTGTACAGAGTAATAGTTTCATTGTATGCTTTCATATATGTATTTAATATATTTTGATCATGTGCAGTCCATCCCAGTACCCAATTTTACCCTGCCTTTACTCCCAAGAGGCCGTCTCCCCATTTCATGGAGTTTTTTTTCTAGATGCCACATATGACAGAGCCTGATACACTCAGAAGGGCATTCTGAGTCAGGCTTACTTAACATGATGAACTCCAGCTTCAGCCTCTTTCCTGTAAATAGGATGCGTCCAATCTTCTTTGTGGCTGGACAGTACTCCACTATACATATTAAGCACCATGCTCCTTCATACATAAGCTTACTAGTACCTCATGTAGGCTGATTCATTCCATAACTTAGGTATTGTGAAGGGTGTGGTGGTAAACACTGGGTCTGAAAGTATCTCTGTTGTATGTTGACTTTGATTCGAAAAGTAAACACACAGAAAAATGTTTTTGGAAGAACCCCCATACTGCTTTGTATGGTGGCTTGTACAGCCTACATTGTACAACCTCAAAAATATGTAAGGGTTCTCCTCTTGGCCAACATTTATTGTTCTATTATTGCTATTGTTTTGTTTGGGACTAGGTCTCATGTATCCTAGGTCAGCAGGCCTTGAAGTTATTAAATATCAAGAATGACCTTGATATCAGATCCTCCTTAACCATCTACGTCCCAGGATCACAGACGTGTGCCCCTCCATCTCTTCTGCCCTGCTGGGGATTGAACCCAGGATTTTCAGGGCTGCTAGGCAAGCCTTATACTGAGCAAACCTTAGCCACAGCAGCCTGGCTTCCCTGATGATAAACGCCATCTGACATGAGATGGTTTCTCAGTATATTTTTATCCGAATTTTCCTAAGTGGCTAAAAATGAACATTTTTTTCATATTACTGGCCATTTGTACTTTTTTTGAGAAGTGTCTGTTCGGTTCATCTGAACATTTGCTGATGGTATTTCTTGTTCTTTTGTGTGAGTGTTTTTGAGTTCTTGGTGTGTTCTGGATGTTAGTCCTCTCTCGGTGGAGTACCTGGCCCGGATCCCATGCTCTAGGCTGTTTCCTCCCACTGGGCCTGCTTTCCTTCATTGCGCCGACATCACTCGCACAGTCCTGTTTATCTGTTCTTTGCTTCTCGCTGCTGTTTCTGGAAACATTGGACTCTGATTCAGAGAGTCATTGCCTATGTGGGTATCTTAGAGTATTTTCCTTAGAAGATTCAACTTTTCAGATCTTATATTGGTCTTTAACCATTTGGATCAAATTTTGTGTAGGACCATATATATATATATATATATATATATATATATATATATATATATATATTATTCCAATTTTTTTTTAAATGTGTGTGTTTTCTGAGATCATTTGTTAAGGAGCCTGCCTTTTCTGCTGGAAAACCAGGAGGCTCTAGTCACAGCATTTATTCCTAGGGTTTCTGGTCTGCTCCAAGGGCCTGTGTGGCTGGTTTTATTCTGATATCATCCTGGCTTTTGTTACTGTGACTCTCTAGTATATTTTAAAACCAAATACTATGCTATTTGTGCTGTTAGTATTGCTCTTTTTACTCTGAATTGTATTTGAATTTTCCACATTTTTGTAATGCCATATGAATCTTAAAGATTACTTTTCCTAGTTGTGTCAAGAATGCCATTGGAAGTCAGGCAGTGGTGGTGCACGCCTTTAATCCCAGTACTTGGCAGGCAGATTTCTGCGTTCGAGGCCAGCCTGGTCTACAGAGTGAGTTCCAGGACAGCCAGGGGTACATAGAGAAACCCTGTATCGAAAAACCAAAAAAA
>NW_022196897.1:46716415-46777432 GCF_008632895.1 Mastomys coucha
ACCACCCACAAGGGGCCCTACTCCCTTGATCACTAATTGAGAAAATGCCCCACAGCTGGATCTCATAGTTCCCCAACTGAAGCTCCCTTCTCTATAACTCTAGGCTGTGTCAAGTTGACACACCAAACCAGCCAGTACAATAGGGAATTTTGCATTGACTATATAGATCACTTCCAAAAATGTGGCCATTTAAACAATGGTATATCACTAGTCTTTGAATGTAGGACATCTCATTTTCTAGTATCTTCAGTCTCTTTCTTCAGTGGCTTTTAAGTTTCATTGCAGGGGGCTCTCACCTCCTTACTGTGAATGGAATTGTTTTCCCTGAGTTCTTTCTTAGCAGGTTTGTTACAAGTATATAGAAACCTACTGAGTTTTGTAACCTGGTATAAACTGGCTGTGGGATGCCTTTAACCCCAGCACTTGGGAGGCAGGGGCAGGCTGTTCTGTGAGAGTTTGAGATACATGGTTTCCATCCAGTCTTCTAGATGCTACTCTTTAGGAGCTGTTGCTATGCAGAGCTTGCCATTTCTTCCCTTCCCTCTATAAGGCCAGGCCTGTCTCTTGCTGGTTAAGTTCCACTAGGGTGTAAGGTGGGGGTGAGGGAGGGCTGAGGCCAGAGGAACATGTCCCATCCTTCCCTGTGTTCATCCAGTAAGTACTTCCTTGTGTATCTGCTTAGAAGTCAGCACCTTGCTGTTGAGGGGGCATGTTCCTGTGCTTGTGCTGGCATCTCTCTGCCCTGGCAGCCTGGCTGACCATGCACTGGCCAGCAATGGCTGACCTGTTTTTGTTTTGTTTTGTTTTGTTTTGTTTTGTTTTTCTCATACAGACACTAACTCAGAACTCCACAATCTCTCCACCCAGCTCGATAGGTTCCCACTGGCGGGTCGCTACCATGCCAGCCCCATGCTTCAAATCCCCCATGGCCTTTGTGGTGCACATCTCCTCATGAAGGAAAATGCCACACAGACTTAGTTCAGAAACAATGGTAACTCAATTGCTGGGTGCAACAACTAAAATCCTAATCTTGTAAGTCTTATTAAATCTAAATCCTCCGGGAGACACTAGTAATTACTTCCTATCCTCATGCTATCCCCATCCAAAAGGACCCCCTCTCTTTGAGGAGTCCAGACATGAGGAGTTCAGATATCTATCCTATCTGAAATCCCCTCCTACTCGCCCAGTGATTGGCTCCTTTACTCATTAGGGGATTGGCTCACAAGAAGTCACCTGAGTATGTGACTCCACCGCCCCTTCCAGTAGAGCATAATTAGCATCAAAATATAAACAGTACCAGGCCCATCTGTAACACCTTGCTAGGCAGTAGGATTATAGCTGTGACTTAATGCCATGCAGTTTGCAGTTTTGTGACAGGCTTGAGCAAAAAATCCAGGTGGTGAGAGAGTGAATGTGATGAGCAGATAGTGATGTTTCTTGAAAGCCAGGCATCCAGGGTCACCTATAGAGATCGGGAAGCCCAGAAAAGGCCCTGCCAATGACTGCAGGATAATCATCATTTGTCCTCTTTATAAAGAGTTAGCAGCCTGAATGTTCTCTGAGCTCATGCTGCCTCCCACAGATGACAGTTCAGGGGCACAGTGGGATGTCCTCATCTGAGGGCCTGTAGTGTGGAGGGATGGGATCTTTTGTCATGAGCCTTTGTATTTCTTGTCCTAGGAACGGACACGCTCTACTGGCGTTCATGTTCTCTCGACAGGAAAGCAAGCTGAACCGCCAGCAGACCATGGAGCTTGGCCACCACATCCTGAAGGCACACATTTTCAAGGTGAGGTGTGGGGAGCTTTGTGGTTTGATTTTAGACAGTCTATAAAACATCTCAGAAGTGTCCATGAGCCCTACATCTATTCTCTATTGCACATTACAAATCAAAGAACCAGGGCTGGTGAGATGGCTCAGTGGGTAAGGGCACCGACTGCTCTTCTGAAGGTCCCGAGTTCAATTCCCAGCAACCACATGGTGGCTCACAACCACCTGTAATGAGATCTGATGTCCTCTTCTGGTGCGTCTGAAGACAGCTACAGTGTACTTATGTATAATAACAAATCAAAGAACCAGCACTCCATCCATGGCCAGTATTCTCAAAGTGATGTTTGATGTGTACCCCTCCCCCCTAGATTTCCTGTCTAGAGCAGTGGTTCTCGGACCTTCCTAATACTGTGACCCTTTATACAGTTTGTCATAGAGTGTTGACCCCCGCAACCATAAAATGATTTTTGTTGCTACTTCATAACTATAATTTTGCTACTGTTATAAATTGTAATGTAAATATGTGTGCTTTCAGATGGTCTTAGGCAACCCTTATAAAAGGGTCATTCCACACTGCCCCCAAAGAGTTGCAACCCACAGGTTGAGAACTGCTAGTCTAGAGCCTTTACTGGGTTTGAGGAGTTTTTGTTTTAGTTGGTTGTTTTTCCACTTGCAAAGAACCAAGATTACAGTGGTGAAAATATTCTACATCAACAAACAGTGCTGAGCTTGTGTCTTATTTTGGAATGCCACAACCTTGCCAGGCCACTGCCCAGACCCCTTCATTCATTAGGACTTATAGATGGTGATTGTCTCTAACTTTATCATTTGTTATTCCTCCGATTTCCTGTAAAAGGAAGCTTTCTCCTTATATACACACATTCTCTCTCTCTCTCTCTCTCTCTCTCTCTCTCTTTCTCTCTCTCTCTCTCTCTCTTTCTTTCTCTCTCTCTCTCTCTCTCCCCCCCCCCACTCTCTCCCACTCCCACTCCCTCTCTCTTCCAGGCATGCATCTAGTTCGCAGGGCCTGTGATCTCCTGATCTTCCATTATAGCTCACCAACCAAGGTGTCCTTTTGTACAGTCGCTCTGTACTGAGTATCTGCAGTGTGCTGGACAGACTCACTTTCAAACCGATGCTCAGCTGGGATAAGACACTCAGCGGGTATCTATCTTTGGTCATTTCTAGGGCCTCAGTAAGAAGACCGGAGTCTCCTCAAGCCATCTGCAGGCCCTGTGGATTGGTTACAGCACAGAGGGACTGTCTGCTGCCCTGGCCTCTCTCAGGAATCTCTATACTCCCAATGTGAAGGTGAGCAGCCCTCTGTACAGGGACTTGGTCTCTTCCTCCTCTGCCAGTCCTACCAGTCCTGCCAGCCATTGCCCCCGAGAGGGCAGAGGTTCTCCTGGTGATGGCTTCTCCTCCGTCAGAGCACACACTTCCCCCTAGAGATCTGGCTTTGCTGCGGCAGGGAGATCTGTGTAGATGGAGGCTTTGTGGGAGCCCATCAAGACCATTGCAGAAAAGGTGTGATAGGGAGGTGGTTCAGAAAGGAAACCAAAGGTCAGAGAGCTTTGCAGGAATACTGGATTTTTGGTGTCCTGGATTGCTATAGCAACCCAACTCTCCCTGGATCCTACGAAATGAAGCATTGAGGACACAAAGCGATGGGTCACAGGAAGCTATCTGCAGGTTCCAGGAGCTCATGACATACTTCTGGCAATGGAAAGAGTGTTCCGTTAGGTGTGTGCTGAGCTGAGAACGCCTTGTTCTGTGCTCAGTGACTTTCCTAGCGGGGTTCCTGCTGTACTTTTGCAGACGGATTCTCCTTCCCCATGTGCAGATCATATGACACAGTCTCAGAATCAAAATCATACCGTAGGCCAGGTCTTTCTGGTTAAGGCCACACAGAAGTGCCCGGTCCCAGCTCCTGGCACACCCTTCTATGGAAACCTCTGGAAAGCTCTTTCCCAGTGGACTGAGTGCTGGAAACCACGGTGAAGTGATAATTATACCCATTCCCTCACAGTAACCCAAAGGAAGCTTAGCATGGTCATCCCATGAGAGGAGGGGAGGCCTGGCTCAGTTGTTAGGCATCTGGTATTCACTTCACCTCAGGAAAGGGGCTACATGCAGCAGAGACAGAGACACGGGAACACTCCTGGACCCTGGTGTGCTTGCAGTTCATCACGGCACCCTCAATACTTCCCTGGCCATGGCCCTAGAGTGTGGACTTGTGGAGCCTTCCCCATTGCTTAGGGGTGGGTGCTCTGCCTTCTTCCCATCCCCGTTGAGTTTGGAAAGTGAGGTTATCACATGCCCAAGGATTGTGGGTACCAGGGAGGACCTAGCAGTGGGTGGGCGAGTGAGTCTGGAGGATGACCCCAAGCTCTGCTGGCCAGTGTAGGATCTTGAGATGGAGCAAGAGAGTCTGTTGCCTCTGGGTGGATAGAGATAGGCTTTGTTAGGATAAACAGTGCTCCCTGTGTCCCAGCGGTCTCCCAGTCTCTGCTGTGGAGCTCAGCTTTGCCCTTATCTGGGTACCCTCACACTGCAATAGAACTGTGCTCCTTGGGCCCTGCACACTGTCTCTCCCTTTAGGCTCCTAGCCTTCAATGCTTTTTTCCTGACTTGCATAAAGATTTTCTTTCTTCTTCTTCTTCTTCTTTTTTTTTTTTTTAAAGATTTATTTATTTTGTGTATGTGAGTTGAGTACACACTACACATCTGTAGCTGTACAGATGGTTGTGAGCCCTCACGTGGTTGTTGGGGATTGAATTTTTAGGACCGCGGCTCACTCCAGTTAACCCTGCTTGCTCAGTCCCTGACTGCTCTGGCCCAAAGATTTATTTATTATTGTACACTGTAGCTGACTTCAGACACACCAGAAGAGGGCGTCAGATCTCATTACAGGTGATTGTGCGCCACCATGTGGTTGCTGGGATTTGAACTCAGGACCTTGGGAAGAGCAGTTGGTGTTCTTACCCGCTGAGCCATCTCGCCAGCCCGCATGCAGATTTTCTTAAGTAGACGGGCTAGAAACCATTTCTGTACTATAGGAGCAGTCCACACTGCTGCCCCTTGTCCCACGTATCCTTGCATGCCAGATGAGGGTTTTCCCAAATTGGATGACTCTAAATTTAGCTGGCAAAGGTAGCTGTCTTGTGAAGTTTTTCCACGTGGATTTTACAAGAAATCAGGTCTAGGTTACTATAACATTGGTCACCTTTCTGACTCTAGCAAGCTTTTGGCTTATCTATAGAATTTCTAGTAAATTATAAAAGAACAGGAATAAGCTGGCAGTATCTCTCCTCTATACTTTAATGAATTCATGGGCGTAGACGTTCACTTACACAGGCTGTAAGTGTGGAGAAGGGTAGATGGGGGAAATGTCACACTCTCTTAACATGGGTTTTCAAGACTGGATTAAAAGGCTTTCCTCCCTAGGCTCTCTGCTTTCCTCAGAACACACTAGCGATTTTGAGGTGTTCATTTTTACTTTATAAGATTCCAGTGTTACCTACCCCTGCACCATCCCCAGATTTACACATCTTGGCTCTGGAATCTCGACTCCCTTTATTATCTTCCTGTTTTGTCTTTGTAAGTCTTTGATGAGGGAGAAAACGGTTTTCACAGAATATTGAACAAATTACAGTAATTTAAAATTATGCATGCAATTAAGGAACTGTTTTTAGAGAGTATTAACTGTTGTCATACAGGAATGAATGTCATTTTGAAAATAATTGCAGTTTGCCACTTTGGCAAATTAAAATGACTTGCTCTGAAATGAGGGCTTGGAAATTTCGGAAGCATGCTGATGATGGCTAGCCCTGTGGCCAGGGTCGTGCCAGCCTGTGCCTGCATGGCACCCTGGCTTGCCACTCGAGCCTCCGGGCTCCTGCCCAGCTGGCTGTTTCCTCAAGTGTTGTCATATGGCTGGTGCCAGCCCCTGCGCATAGGTTTGGGAGCATTTGACTTCTGGTGTTTTACTCAGCTGAAAGGAGAGGAGGCCAGGTATGAGGCAGCGACATGGCCTGACTTTCCTTGGCTGGGCTCAGGGAGATTGTACTTCAAGTCACAATCAAGGAGGCCAGACTTTTCAATGGCCCTGCTTCTGTAAGCCTCCAGCATACTAGTTCCCAGCTTGAACTGGCTTCTCCAGGTCCTCACTGTGGGGGGCATTTCACTACCCTCTGTCTAGTTGCTAGGTGGCCTTGCCACTTCTGAGTGTTAGCTAAAGAGAGCTTCTGTAGTGAGTACTGTGAAGTCTCATGCAGATGGGCAGGAGTGTATAGGATGAGTCATCTCGCCCCTTCCTCTAGGCCACACTGTCTGCTACAACCCTACTGTGTCCCTGCTGCTCTAGGGACAGCAGTTAGCTTTGTGTCCTGAGCTGTCTTTGCCCTACCCGCTCAGAGCCTCTGAGTCCTCACCTCTGAAATGGAAATAACAAAACTGCCATCTCCCAGGGATCAGAAGCTGGCAGGGAAGGCTCTGGGGAAGTGCCTGGCATGTCTTATGTGCCCAGGTGTGTTGTGTTTATTGCTGCTCCCCTTGGCTCTGGAAACTGTGACCGCACTAGGCTTACAGGCACCTGGGAACTTTGAGATGGTAGCTGTAACTCTTGTAAGGGCCTCCAGCCTCCTGCTTTGTGCTGTAGATAGTCTAGGGGTGCACAAAGACAGTGTAG
Organism: Mastomys coucha; assembly: GCF_008632895.1. Taxonomy (NCBI): domain Eukaryota; kingdom Metazoa; phylum Chordata; class Mammalia; order Rodentia; family Muridae; genus Mastomys; species Mastomys coucha. The sequence continues at coordinate 46,722,876 of NW_022196897.1, forward strand.
GTGAGAGAGAGGGCTCCAGGGACCTCACTCGGAAGAGGATGATGCCAAATAGGAATGGCAACAGTAGCTGCTGCTAAGATTTATTTAATTCTTTTGAAATTCTGGGTATAGTGCTAAGTGAGTCTCTGTCCTTCTCTCTACTTCCTTCCCTCCCTCCCTGTGGCTCCCTCTCTCCTTAGTGGGGAGGGTGTAGTAATCTTGGTTCAACCCAGAGAACACAGATTGACAATAGATTGTTGCAATAACACGAGGTTTATTGATCCACATACATGGGGTTGCCCACCCCCACAGGGAGGGTCAACCTCGAACTCAGAAAGCATACATCTTTTATACTTTACAGGGGGCAGGTTTCTGCAACAGGGCTAGCTGGCTTACTCTGGTTGGTGGAACACAGGACAAAGGATCTCACCAGGCATTGGTTGGCTTGCTCAGGGGGCTGTTCTTGGCTTAGTCAGCCAACTTCCCTATCTAGCTCTGCACCTGGCCTTGAAAAGTCCCTGGGAAGGGGCTGAGTAACTAGGTGGTAGGGGGGTTATCATCAGCAAGGTCAGGGTGGCAGTTTGTGGTCTTTTTCGAAATTCACAACCGGAAGGGTTGGGGGATTCTTTCGAGAATTACTAATCTCATTTTCGTAGACCCTCACGTCATTGCGACCACCAGTTATTTTCGTTTTGGCCTCACTTAGCTTAGTCAGAATGGCCTGGTCATTCTGTCTCAACATTTTGACCATTAGAACTTTGTTTTTACAACATGTCCTTGACTATCTCTGAAACACAGCTTCTCAGTGTCTGAAGCTGCTGCTTATAGGAGCTGGAATATGTCTCTCTTATTTTACTTTATTTCTATATTCCCAGAACCTTGTTTCTACAACTTTGTTTTTCACTTTATTACTTCGAGTGTTGTTATTTTGGCATTCATTTTTATTCTTTTCAGCTACCCTGGCAATGGTACATTTGTTCTCATTTTTCACCTGGGGAGCAGAGGTTTGGGGGCCACAGAGGATGGCAGGACACCTGATTGTGAGCCTACCCTAGTGTGTCTGTGGGCGCGTTTGTCACCTGGTATCTTTATAGCCCTGCCTGCCAAGTCCATTCATTCTCTTGGGAAGCTGGGTTGCTGGGTCTCCAGGCCCTGGAAAGTCCGAATCTCCACCAAAGGTTTCCGAAGAGATCATGATGAGCAGGGAGGGGAGGTGCTGCTTCTTAGAGGGACCTAGAACACTAAAAACTGAAGGCTGTGTCCTCCCTCCCCCGCCCCTCTCATACAGGGTTTCTCTGTATAGCCCTGGCTGTCCTGGAACTCACTCTGTAGACCAGGCTGACCTCGAGCTCAGAAATCTGCCTGCCTCTGCCTCCCAAGTGCTGGGATTAAAGGCATGCACCACCACTGCCCTGAAGCCTGTTTTGAGAGCCACTTATTCAGACCATTTATCCTATCTCCCCCAACTGACCGACCTCCTTAAGTTCTTGTGTATCAGGAAAGGATGGAGCTGATGGGGAAGGAACATGTAGTTGGCCGGCAAAATCATCAACCACTATTACTGCCTGTCCTGTGGTAGTCCTTAGGAGTCTGTGTTGATGTGTATGTCTCTTGTTTTAAATTGATCGCTGAGGCCTTTATAAAACACCCAAGTGTTTCTTCAGCATAATGCTGTTTGTCTTTTCCATACTGATCATAGTTATTCAGAAGGAATTTTTTTTAAATCCTGTTTTTATTTAAACTTACAGTTTAATAGTAAATCTGTTTAACTGTGTTGTAAGAATCAATCAGCTTGTTTGCTAGATTCTCACATTTCTGAGTGCCTTTTCCTCTGTGTTCTACACACACACACACACACACACACACACACACGCATCTCTAAGTGCTCACTGACGGTGGGAGAGACTGGATTAGTGTTGACCTGGGTCTGGCTGTACAATTACAGTGATCCTTTTAATGAGGTAAACGGCCAGGTTGGTGCATCTTCATTACAAGTTTGTAGCTTACCATTTCTTGTGGCTAAGTATTGGCCCCAGTGATGAGAAAGACCCAGCGTATGTGCCGTTGAGAGCTTTTTCCTGCATCTCTTCTCTGTGAACTTCTGTTTTAGAACCAATGTCCGGTGAGGTGAGCTAAGAATATAAGAACTGGTTGAGGGATGGAGAGTCTATGCCTGAGTGGAGTGCTCATGAAGTAGGGTGTGTGTGGGCTTCACTTTGGGGGGAGTAGAGACCCATAAAAAACAGCGTTTGTCTGTGGAACAAGCATCCAAGACAGCAGGGTCTGTTCAGAGTTGCTGGGGCAGGGGGACCTACACTGAGGGGATGGCTCTGCAGAGAGTGTAAGGAGAGTACAGAGTGTACTGTCCTTGTGGAGTTCACGCTTAAACAGCATGGAGACACCTGAACATTTCAGACTTTAGGTATGAAACTTTCATACATCTACCATGTCAAGATGCCCATCAAGGGCTACAGTTTCCCCACCATTAATAATAATCTCCTGTACTTATAGTTATAAATATTCTGTCTGCTGCTCTCTGGACAGAACACTAAACTACCCAGAATTTTTATATGCCCACCTCCTTCCTGTATCTTTTAATGATCCCCGATTGACTCTAGTCAAATCGATGACAGGTCTCTGAGGTTTTCCGCATCTAACAGTCAGCCCTGAGGATCTCCCAGGGCAGGGTTGCACGGCTGTGGGTTGGAGCTGTTGAAAGGGACCAGCTAGGTGTGAAAATGCCATGGGTTTTTTTCCTCAAAATCTGGAGATGTGAAGGAGATTAGTGTGGCTAGAAATGTCCATCTGTTCAGTGATTTCATTTTAATATGTGGAGATCAGAAACGCCCCCTGCTATCTAAGGCTGTGCTGTGTGCAGCAGTCAGTGGGAGCGGCAGAGGGCATGCTGTCTGTCAGTGTGCTGTGCTGATGGTCCTCACCGAGACATGGTCCAACAGGACACTGCCGTGTTTTACCTCCTCCTTGTGGAGAAAAGGGACTATTTGTGTTTCCTTTTGGCTTTATCTCATTAAGGATGTAATCCTTTGTTATTATTTCATTGTTAAAATAATTAATTTTCTCTGTTTAGTGGCTGGTCAGGTCTAGCCCCTACACTAATAGTACCAGTGTTAGCTGGAAATCATTAAAAATGTGCCACCCAGGGGCTGGAGAGATGGCTCAGAGGTCAAAAGCACTTGTTCCTCTGGTAAAGCCCCTGGGTTCAATTCCCAGCACCAATGTGGTAGCTCATAAGCATTCATAACTCCAGTTACAGGGGACCTGATGCACCCTTCTGACCTGTGTGTGTACCAGACATACATGTGATAATACAGATACACATGCAGGCAAAACATCCACATACATAAAGTCAAAATAAAAAAATACATTTTTCAAAAAAAAAAGAAAAAAAAAACTCATCACCCAGTGTAGGAGACGAGGGAGGAGAGGGTACTGTATATTTGAAAATATTTTGTTTTCACTGTGATGAACTAAAAGTCCATAATAGAAAACTTAATACCTTAACCATTTTTAAGTGTTCAAGTTAGTGAAGTATGTTCACATTTAATGTTATAAATGTCTGAAATTTTTTCATTTGGCTGGTCTCTTTAGCTATTAGACACTCTTGTTTCCACTCTGTTCATGGTCTGAGAGCTGCGCTTAGCTTATGTCTTATGTGGTCACTGTGGGTATATCCTTAATAGGGTCATGTGATCACTGTGGGCACATCCTTAATAGGGTCATGTGATCACTGTGGGTTCATACTTAATAGAATCATGTGATCACTGTGGGTACATCCTTAATAGGGTCATGTGGTCTTGGCCTTCCTGTCTATTTAACATATTTGATATTAATCTCTGCTGTAGCATCCCATGGGTGAATTCCTTTCTAAGCCTGAGTTCCCCACTGATGGGATGTCCATCTGTGTCTACCCGTCAGCTGTGGCCCTGGGGTGGTGAATGGTGTCGATGTGAACATGTTATGCACATTTCTTCAGGGTTCTGCTTTCATTTGGGTGTAGTAGCTCCAGAAGTGGGTTTGCTGCATCACAATGCAGTTCTGTTTCCCATGATTTTGAAGTTCCTACTAGTGAAGATGCACATGTATGAGTGTGTATGTATTTCCTGCGGGTATAGGAAATGCATGCATGCATTTCCTGCAGATACATCTCAAGCTTGAGATCCAGTAGAGTAAAACTGGAAGGTTGCAGATACTCCTGCTTCCCGGCTGCATTAAAACTAACATATGTATGAGATATTAATCTTGCTGGGGGGTGTTGCCCAACAGGTGAGCCGGCTCCTGATTTTGGGAGGGGCCAACGTGAACTACAGGACAGAAGTATTAAACAATGCCCCCATCTTGTGCGTCCAGTCTCACCTTGGCCATGAGGAAGTTGTCACTCTCCTTCTGGAATTTGGCGCCTGCCTGGATGGGATGTCCGAGAATGGAATGAACGCACTGTGCTATGCAGCAGCGGCCGGCCACATGAAGCTGGTGTGTCTGCTGATCAAGAAGGGGGCAAGGGTAAGCCTGGAGGATGACAAACGGGTGTGTCTGAGGGGGTGGGAAACATCTTCCTGTCATTACTGGGATTGTTGGCACCTGGGCCAGGCTTCATGGACTTCAGAGTTGAGAAATTATATTGTCAGTGTAGAAGATCCAGTGTCTGAGTGGGAGCCCCAGGAGAGAGCGGTAGCCGTGTATGCCCACACCATTGCTTTGCTCAATGTTGTACAAGGCAGATTCCTGGCTGTTGGCCCTGTGTTCTATTTTCCATTACTTGGAGGAACTTGAGCAGTTCCTACTAGTGAAGATACACATGTGTTGACTATCCTGAATTTATTCTAGATCTAACATGGCATCATAATTGTTTGGAAGATTTCTTTTCAGAAGTATTTTTCCTACATTTTGTGTGTGTGTGTGTGTGCTTGTGTCTGCTTGCATGTGTGCATGCATGTATATACCATGTTGCATATGAGGAGTTCAGAAAACAATGCACTGGAGGGAGCTGGTTCTTGCCTTCTACTGCATGGGTTCTGGGAATCAAACCTGGCAGCAAGTGATTTTACATGTTAAGCCATCTTGCCAGCCCTGGTAAAATAATTTAAGTATTACCTCATGCCCATCTTCCCCTTCTTGTCCAATTCCATTTTGTGATTGTTTTAAAATAATCCGAGAGTTCTCTGGTTCTTAGAAGTCCTGTGCTTGAGCTGTGGGAACTGCCTAACATCATCTTTCCTTTTCCCACCTGGGACCCTGGGCCTCTGAAAGCCATGGTTCCCATCTGTCCATTGGAATCCCATGACCCCATGAGCCTTCCACCAACCTCTTGCTGTTACCGTTAGATTAGATAACTGTCTGCTACTTGGCACATTAGGGCAGAACTACCAGCTTCTTAGATGAAGTAAGATGGATGCTAAGCTCGGCATGAGCCCTCTTTACCTTAATATAAGTATATATGCATTTCATAGGCAAACGAGCCTGTTGAGTAACAGTGGATAAAGACAACTAACAGTTGTCTTTTGCCTAGTTAGTTAAGTTAGGCTGATAGTAGGTACAGAAATGTTGTTGTTGTTATTAAATCTAGCATTTGGGACATGTGAACCTCAGCTCTGGTGTTTGGGGTGCATGCCTTATTGCTATGTGGCACATGCCCCAATTTCTAGATACCAACTGTCTCTTAGCTTTCTTCTGAGGCCAGCAGTTCTCCTCTGTCACATCTAAGAGCTTGCAGGAAGAGGCTAGCTGTCATGTTAGGAACTTGTGCAGAGTTCAAGTTATGAGGTAGCATGCTCCTAGTTTACAAACATGTCAGAGCTGGGCTTTCGGCTTGTCTTCAGTCCTGGGACTCCTTCGCTTAGAAAAGGAATTCAGGGGTGCCTGCCTGCATCAGGCCTTTAGGAGGCATCCAGTGCTCACACATTTCTTTGGACTCGCTGGCATCTCCTAGCTTTGTGTCTTTCCTTTATAAGCTTGTATGCCCCAGGTCACTTCCCTGCTTGTTTTCCTTTCTGTCCTTCTACCTCTAGATCAGTGCTCTATTCTATAGATCCCTTCCTTTCTTTGGCTCCCTGGTTCAGTGACCAGCCCCCCTCCCATCTCGATATCTCAGATCAGCCTGAAAATACTTCATCTAAGTACCCCACTGGGAAATATAGGGCTTTGTCTGGGGGTTCAGTCTGTGGAGACTGTCTTGTGGTTACTAGGCCTGCAAAGGGAACCTGAGGCCTGGATTAGTGTTCTTATCACAGTGAAAGGAGTCACTGGTTCAAGTGCTGTCCAGACAGACAAGTTGGAATGTGAACCCTTGTTCTTGTGCAGTAGCATGAATTTGCATGTAGCCTTCAGGGCAGATGTGTCCCCAGAGTCAAGGGATGCTCACGGCTACCTTTGCCTGACTTCTGCCCCCAGGTGGACCACTTGGATAAGAAGGGCCAGTGTGCACTCGTCCACAGTGCGCTGAGGGGCCACAGTGACATTCTCCAGTACCTACTGAATTGTGAGTGGTCGGCAGGACCTCCCCATCCTGGTACCCTGAGGAAGAGCCAAGCTCTGCAGCAGGCACTGACAGCAGCCGCCAGCATGGGCCACAGCTCGGTGAGTTGGGGCTGTGGGGTTCCTTTCTGAGACATGAGGCTTTGTGGCCCAGTTGTTTGATCGAAGCCTTCTAAGTTGAGAACCACAAGCAACAAAAGGAAATGGAGATGTCAGAAAGTATCTGTTGCCCCTGACTAATGAAGTGCTTCTAGTGCCGCTGTCCTTGCTGGGAGCACGGTAGTGAATGAAATGCTCTCAAGAGCTCTGGTGGCTGTTCAGTTACTTCTGTTCTCGCTTCTTCTCCTGTCTGCTCTTCCCTTACCTGGCTCTCCTCTCCCTCATGGTCCCTTCAGTTCCTTCCTTTGTCTTTATAACCTTTAGGCTACAATCACATGAAACCCTATTTCTGAAATCATTCCGGAGTGTTTGAAGGGTTTTTAAAAATCAAGCTCGGGTGCTTTGAGAGCCTGTGAGAAATGAATGTTCATTATTTGAAGTTGCTACACCGAAGGAGAGCTTCAACACCCCGTTTCTTTCTGGATGTAACTAGCTCTAGGTTTGGAGATTTGATCATCATCAGCTGGCCTGGCTCTCTGCCTTGACTGCGAATATAATAACGTTTGCTCCGCTTTGCTGGTGTTTCTCACTCTTTGTAATCTTTGAGCAATTCGATGTGCCAGTGATTGCTAACATTCTTTCCCCAAAATGGCCGAAATTTGAATGCCAAGCTGGCTGGCTGGCATTTGGCACTTATACAGGATGGCAGGTAAACATAGAAACATGTATTTCTGGCTGGCTAATATTTGGCATACATAAATGATAGTGTTAAATACACATATCTGAAAATGCAGACATTTTCCTCTTGTGTTTGTCTTAGTTTTTTAAAACAAGACCTCAAATAGCCTAGTCTCTGTAACTCTGGATATCCCTGCCTCTTCCTCCCTAGTGCTAGAATCACAGGCATGGGCCACCATGCTCCACCTCCTCCAGCTATCAGAGTCCGTGCCTCCAACACAGGAACAGTCATTTCTGGGAGGTCGTGAGCACATATATACCCACACGGTACACGCCCACACGTGGTGCATGGTGCACACCCACACACGGTACAAACCCGCACCTGGTACACACCCACACATGGGTACATATCCATATTCTATGCGCACCCACACATTGTGCTCACCCACACATGATATACACCGAAACACGGCACATGCCTCATGTTTGGAAGTGATTCTTTTTTAAGTCATATACCCCACTCAAGAGTGGGCCTGGAGAACATTGAGCAGAACCTGCCTTAGCACAACCAATAATCATTTCAAGCAGAGGACCTAGATTTCTTAATCAACGTCCCGAAGTAGATATAATTTCCTAGCGCCATCAGAGTAAATGGCCAAATGTTCAGCATATACTTAATCACCATCTGGGGGTCAGAAATCTAAAATTGAGATGAGAAAAGGTCAGGCTTCTTTTTGAAGGCTCCTGGAGAGGGCCTTTGTGGCTTTGCTAGCTTCTAGAAGCCACTGCCTTCCTAGCCAAGGCTGCATCCTCCATCTTCAGTGTACAGGACCTCCCTTGGTGCCCCTCCCCCTTGCTCCCTCCTGTGACCCTGACGCCTCCTGTCAGATCTAAGAATGTTGTAGTTGTACCAGGTATGCAGCAGACTGCACACCCACAGAATTGCTCCATTTCAAGGGAGGCCTGTGATTTCCTCCTGTTATTTACAGATCTTGGAGCTTCCACGGATTAGAAATAGACCCAGTCAGCATACTGTACGCAGTATGGATTGGGGGCTTGGAAAATGGCTTTGTCCGAGTCTCCTGTCACTCAGGATAATGCTGGCTCTGGTCCAGGGCACAACTACTTCATCTCCCCAGGGGCAAGCTTTCCTGCCTCCAGCTTAGGAGCTGCTCTGTTTTTTAACAGGAAGATGCCCAGAAAGGAAAAGGACCAGAGCTGTCAGTAGAAAAATCACCTGGATAATACTGAAAAAAAAAAAATGACTGTAAAAAGAAAATGTCACCTTGTTTTCTTTCCTTGTGAAGAATGGCCTAATGGTGATTTATGCAGAAGCCGCACCTTATGTGATCTGCTGGGTCCTTTGTTGATTACGTTGGCATATTTGGGTCATGTTGGAATTCATTAGAATTCTGAGTACCTGGTAATCCTGAACAGAGTTGCTGCAATTCCCTGAGATTGTTGTATTTTTTAATTCTCCCCAGTGAAAGTGTGAATAGCATACAAATTATGCTGGGAAGTGGTTTTCATTATGTTTTCTTCACTTGCGCAGCACAAGATAATAATGGTTAAAAAACAACACTCTCTCCTTTGATCTATGGGCTATAATAAGCACCCATTGCTCTGAGAGCTCATTAAATCACCTTGCCACGTCTGACAGGTCGTCCAGTCCTTGCTGGGAATGGCAGACGAACATGAAATCGACGTCAACGGCACCGACACGTTGTGGGGAGAAACAGGTAATTATGCTTCCGGTGTTTGTAGTCAGAGGTAGTGTGCGATATGTCCCAGCCCCACTGTGGCCTGATCGTCTTAGAGTGACTGGTGATGCGTGTACTCCTGTTTTCATTTTGTCACGAGGCATTTGAAGCCTAAAGCCTTTTAAACTTGCCAAATGAGTAGTAAAACTCTGGAAGCAGTGAAAGGGACTCATTTTGAGTTAGACGGGCTATTACCGTGCACTTGAGGAGCATCTTATGGAAATGCCTTAGTAAGGCTTCAGGTTTGCACATGTCCCAACCCACCTGATCCTTCCTTGAAGCCTGGCTAAGGGAGCTGGGCAGCAGTTCCATTGTCAAGCAAATCAAAGATGGCTCAGTAGGGAAACTGTGACTTGCTGTGTCTTGTGGAGAGAGGACAAAACTCAGGTCTCACAGCCCCATCCAAAATACTTATTACAGTCTGGAGTCCCTTTTTGTTGGTCGGGGTAGAGGGGGCTGCCTGACTTAGTGGGAAGAAGGATTAATGAAGTTACAGCTGCTTTGAAATTTTCCATTCGACGGATGTAACCAAGATGCTTGATATGTCCCCCCCCACTTCGTTCGTGATGCGTGTGGTTGCTATATTTCTTTTGCACAGATTTGTTTCTGACTTCTAGCTTATTTTCTAACAGAACAGATGGTGGTGTGGAGAGTTTATTAGCTAGCTCACACTTGGGAGACGCCTCAGAGATTTTCCTGGTGGGAGAGCAGGCCTACCCTTCAGAGCCACATGGCCCGCTCTCGGAAGCCACCATCAGCTGGCTTCCTATGGCTTGCTATGGACTGAAGGAGGAGTGAGCCTTGGTGAGAGGCAGTGTAGGACTCCAGATGGTGTGGATCAGTCCCCTCCCCATTGAGATGCTGCCAGTTGGTTGATGTCTGAAGAGACACTTGAGAAATTAAAGACTTCTAATTTTTTTTATTTTAAAAAGGTACACATTTATTATCGCATAGGTTCTGAGAGTTGGAAGTCTAGGCTAAGGAGGCTTAGTTTCCAGCTTCAGGATCTCACCAACCATCATCTAGGTATTGGCTTGAGCTGTGTTCCCATCGGACTCACTGAGCTTGGTCACAGGCTTCATCTCTTTGCAGCCAGCTGGGGGTCTGGTTAGAAGACAGAATTGTTGAGCCTTCTCTTCTAAGGCCTTACACGCCATCTTCAGACCCATGACCTGGAAAACAGCTCTTATCAGCATCAGTAGGGATTTGGATGAATTTAATCAGCCAAGAGGTTTTTGATTTGGGGGGTTTCTTTCTTTTGTTTATTTTTTGAGAATTTCATATAGTAGCTTGATCATATTCTCCTTCCCCATCCAGGACTCTCCCTCACCAACTTTATCATGCTCATTCTGTCTCTCAAGAAACAAAAAGCAAGACAAAGCACAAGTGTAAACACACACACACACACACACACACACATATACCCAATTGTTTTGGTCAACTGAGGCCTGCCCTGGAGTGTGGTTTACAGGCCTGGGATCACTGTACTGGAGAAAAGAGATTTTCCCACTTGGCAGCAGCCGTTGCTTGCAAATGGCTTCCTGATGAGGGTGGACATTTGCTTCCACCTCCCCTTCTCCATGCTGGGGGTTTTGTCTAGTGAACATGCTCCAGAGTAGGAAACATACTGGCTCTAGGAGTCTCTCAAGTAGGGTTTGGAGTTGGGCTCAGTGTGATTCTTGCCCCAGGGCCCAGTGGTTGATGGGTTGGCTGAAGTTCTGGTTAGAACTCTGGGCTCATGCTCCAAACAGTCCTGGGTCTTTGAAGTTAGAGAGGTGGAGGTAGGCAAGAAGCTGAGGAATGGGACTGACCTATTCTCCTTATGTTTGAGACAGTCTTGGCTGGCCTGGAATTCACTGTGAAGGACAAGCTAGCCCCTGACATGTGCAATCTTACTGCCTCTCCCTTGTTAAGTGTCAGAATTATGTAGGTGTGCACCACCATGCCCAGAAGCCAAGAGTTTTATTGAGAGAATTTGAAAATGAGGTATTTAAAGTAAATAAAGGCCAGGCCAGCCAGCCATTGGGCTTAGAGAGCCGCAGCAGCTCTCCGGGAGTCGCGTGCATCCTTCATCCTCGATGACCACAGCCCCGAACCTTCCTGCCTGCCCCAGCTGCATGTATCAGGAGGACAGCCTGAAACCTCGAAGTGCACAACTTAGAGGAGAGAATATCAGCAGGTGTTGGACCTGACTGCACGTGTGTGCACGTGGATGCTAAGAGCTGTGCTTCGGATTTGACCATCAGGCTCTATTACTTGACTCTAAGTGTGGAATTGAGGGAGATGTGAGGTGGTGAGCAGGGTTCTGACTTAGCACATCCTGCAGTGACAGTGGCTCACAGGCCAGCGAGTCACAGCCTTCATCACCAGCTTCCTCTAAGCAACAGAGCCTGGCCTTTCCTCAGCGAGTGTGGGGTGGTGCTCCCCACATGTCTGGTGCTCCCCACATGTCTGGTGCTCCCCACATGTCTGGTGCTCCCCACATGTTGTCTGGTCCTCTTCACAGTAGGAATTCTCAGCAGTGAGAGTGGTTGCTTGGTCGATGGCTTTGCCTGGTCCTCATTCTTTTTTGTTTTTTGGTTTTTTGTTTTTAATTATTTATTATATATATATATGTATATATATATAGTATATATGTGTGTGTGTATATATGTATATATATACATATATATATATATGTATGTGTGTATATATATGTGTGTGTGTATATATATATATATATATATATATATATATATATATATATATATATATGAGTATACTGTAGCTGTCTTCAGACACACCAAAATATCAGATTCCGTTACAGATGGTCGTGAGCCATCATGTGGTTGCTGGAAATTGAACTCGGGACCTCTGGAAGAGCAATCAGTGCTTTTAACCACTGAGCCATCTCTCCAGCCTCTGGTCCTCATTCTTGAGTGTTCTCAACAGTGTTTTGTGTCCAGAACATCCCAGGCTGGCCTTTGTGTATTGGCCACAGGATAGGCCAGGATCCAGAGAATGGCTCCTGTGTAGGGTGTGGGAAGGTAGAGGAACAACGGGTGCTTTATATGGAGAATGCACTCATTATTTCTCCTGGCATCCTTGTATCTATTTACAAGTCTTCACAGTATAGATTTAGCTGTAAACAACTTGGCTCTAAGATGCTGGCTGGTGGGTTTATCAAGGCGGTTTCCACATGTTTCAGGCTCACCCACCCAGCTTGAAGGGTGCAGTGTCTCTGTCCTGTCTGGTGCTCAGCATCTGCCATCACAGGAGTGAGATGCTGAGAGGTCAACACCAGCTCCTGCACAAAGAACTTCCCCACTGTTGTCAGGACACATCCTTGCAGGGTCTGTGCACCTGCTTCACAGGATCCACATCTGGGCATCATGACCCCTACTGATTGAAAGCGGGAAGTTGTCTGAAATGATGCCTGCTCTCAGCCAGAGAGGCCAGGGGGTTGGGGTGGGGGGGACCTGATGGGGCAGGGTAGCCAGGAAGAGGCATGGTCCTTAGTGCTTGAGCTGCTGGTCCTCCCGTGTTATCATGAAGAACTGGCTCAGAAGAGCAAGAGCTTTATTACAGACTCTGGAGACTTTCATCTAAAACGGTGTTTCGTCTGAGCACTGCGATGAACCCATATGTTCTAGAAAACTCCTAGGTACCTGCTGATTTGGGGAGCAGAGGGCTTTCCTTAGAAACCCTTCCTTTTCACAGAGCTGCTGCTTGTCTGGTCGGTGTTTAGAGACGAGCCCTTCAAAGTGAGTTCTGTGGTTGCAGTAAGCACTGAGCTACTGCCCTCCTCCCTCCAGTCCTCCTGCCTTGTCTCCTCCTCTCCCCATCTTCAGCGGAGAGGGAGTCGGACCTGTGAGCAGAAACCGCACCACCATGAGGCCGCCACTGTACCACCCACAGACTGTCAGATGAGGATCGGCCCACAGTTTCTGGGCAGCCCAGAACATGGCAGGAGCCCTTTCCAATGCCTGGATTATCTGTCTCAGCATTCCATTCTGTGGGAGTCAGTCCTGGCTCCCACAGTCCCAACTGAATTGAGTTACTGTTTCCACATCAGTGTTTGATGTGGATCAACCCAAGCCGAAACGACCAGGGACACTTAACTAGTGACCTAATCCTGTGCTGTGGGAATTGACAGACCGTGTTCCCAACTCCAGGCTTCTGTCCAGCGTGAGTCTACACCCTGCTTCTGGCTGTTTAGATGAAAACAGGGTCCTCATTTTCCAGCCTGCTCTCTGAGAGCCTTTAAAGGCCTTTCGGGCCATGGATCCCATGTGCCTTGTTTGCAGAGACTTTGTTTCCACAGACGATTGAACTGTTCTGTGAGGAGCAGCTGTGGTCCACACCCTGTGGGCTTCCGGAGGTCCGGAATTCCTGTGTTTCTTACTTTCCCGTGACTGCTTGGCCTAGTGCTGCCCTGGGAATTTCTCCAGGGTAGAGGTGCTGGCCACTTGTGCTGTCAGTTACGTGTCTACCTGTGCCTGCTGAGCAGAGGAGCCGACAGTGTTGGGCTAATCTAGGGCGAGGGACCAGTGACACGATTTTGTTCGGTGATAGTCCTGGCTCCCTGGTGTAGTCTAGGCATGGTTGCTGCACCCTTTCCCCCCTGGTCTCTATGACATCTCCCTCTCCTGACCCTTGCCTGTCCTCCAGCGAGCTGCTGTATATTGACTCTGAGGGCTGTGCTTTCCTAATTTTTGAAAGGGGGTATCCCAGCATGTCCCATCAAAGTAGGTTAACACTGACTGACATGCTCTGTGTGAGGTGCCAAGTCTTTTGTTTTGAGTCATGGCTATTTTGTTGGTGAACAAGAAGTGAGTTTGGCGGTAAATAATCAGCTCCCACTGCCAAAGCTATTAAAGATACTTGATTTTCTGCTGGTCTAAGGTGAGCCAAGTTTTCTCCTCTGTAAGTATATAGGGAGAGGTTTGGGTTAGTGGATGTGCATGGGCACAAACTTTCTACTCCTGCTTCATGGTTGGCTCTTTCTGGACAAAATGTGGCCACCCCTGTCCCAAGTAAAGGCCTGTCGGAGGGGTGCTGTGTCTCCAGGCCTCCAGTTGTAGGGCAGGCTGGATGCGTAGCCCTACCTCCACACAAGGTCACAGAGCTGGCAAAGAGTGTTCCGTTCTTTGTGATTCAAAGTGCCCCTCTCCTCTCTGTGGACTCATTTTCCTTTCCATTCTGTGGCTTTTGAACTTATAGCTAAGGTTTATTGGGGTCATGGAAGCCTAGGTTTAATCCACGGCTACTTCAGAACTCAAAGAACGGGGTAGAGTGCCTTATTATTTACTAATGTCTGTTCATTTTTATTTTATCTTTGGTCATTAGGCAGATTGGAGGGCTTTTAGTAAGAATTTATATTTTAACTTTGCTGTGTTCAATTTGGCCCTTACACATTCAAGTTTGTTGGTTGGTTTGGTTTTGGTTTGGTTTTGGTTTGGTTTTGGTTTTTTTCCAGACAGGGTTTCTCTGTATAGCCCTGGCTATCCTGGAACTCACTCTGTAGACCAGGCTGGCCTCGAACTCAGAAATCCGCCTTCCTCTGCCTCCCAGTGCACATTCAAGTTTTTTTTTTTAAATACACACACCTCACTTAAAATGCTTGGGGCCAGAACTGTTTCAGACTTGTGAGTCTTCCAGACTGTGGGGGATTTTCATGATCAGCAATGCTTTAAAGTCTCACGCTTGGAGCGCTATGCTGGCGCTCGTCTTTTGAAGAGGTTCACGTTTTGGGCTTTGAGGATTTGGGACACTCACCCTTTCTTTGTTCCCCTCAGAGCACAAGGCCAGGTGAGAAACTGGAGAAAAGGCACATGTCCAATATTCCCTGGGGTCTGTTGAGATGTGTGAAACACTGACCCAGAGCTGTGACATGCCCTCCCCCCTTTTCTAGGACACCCACTGTGACACCCCCCCCCCCCCACACACACACACACAGGACTCTGCCCAGCTCAGCTTGTGCTCAGATATTAGGGAGAGAATGTTTTCATGCCCTTGGTGACATTAGGCATGCCTTCAGTCTTGGCAGGTAATTGGATCTATGCAAAGTGTGAACATTCTCAGCATGCTTTCAGAGTGACAGCTGTTCAGAGCTGTGGTCTTCAGGTTTTAGAGGGGCAAGGTGTCTATGAAATGGAGTAATGTCATCTGTACTTTAGGAAATTGTGTTTCCGTTAAGTTTGTTATTTATAGCACACATTACTCCCAAGGTGTAATTGAAATAATATCAGAATAGGGTCAAAAGGGAGGCAGGACTCAGATCCACATGACAGCTACACAGTGGTACTGGTGTTCTGCCCTTCTGGTCTCAGGAGCCCCGTGGGCAGAGTGAGAAGGGAACACAGCCATTGCACGCTGCTCGTACTGTCCGTGGGAGAGCTTGGTAGTCCTTCGGGAGCACAGGATCTTGTCCTCTCTTCCTTTTAAAGACATCCATAAGCAGTTGTTTGTGAGTTCAGTGTCTTTAGAGGAGACCTCTTAGAGGCAACAGTGAAGGAGCCAGGAACTCAGGTGGCATCCACACTCCTACTTCTCCGTGGTCCTAGGCAAGCTGATGAGCTTTTCTGGGCCTTACTTTCTTCCTTTGCAACAGATAAGATCAGTACTTGCCTCCTAGGAGTTGCTTGTGTTTGAAATGGATTCGTGGATACACAAAGCTAGACGCTCTTCACACATGGCTTAGTGTATCATAGAATAGGTTGATGTGGGGAGAGGGGAATCAGGAAAGGGGATAACGTTTCAAATGTAAATAAAGAAAATATCCAATCAAAAAAGAGATAATTTTAGTCCAAATGTGTTATAAACACACAATAGATGAGATTTTATTGGTTTCTAGACAAATAAGAAAAATAAAAAGAATAGGTTAGTGGGGCTGGAGGAATGACGTTTGGTATAACACTTAGTAATATTAATTTATCATAACTCTAGCTGCATGTAATAATAGCTCTTATTTGTCAGCTGCTGAGCACTGCAAAACACCACAGGTAGGTTCTGCTTGATCTCAAGGAGCACATTTGAGATCGCCATCTAAGACACTTGCGTGAGGCTAAAGGGACTGAGCTACAGAAAGTCCTACAAAGAAAATCCTTCTAATCTACAGCTTTCTACCTCAGCGACAATGAGGTGACCTTTCTGAGACCCCCACTGTTTACTTTTAACTAGTGCTTCCTTTTAAAAAAAAAAAAACGGGAGAGGCCGATATAACATGAAAATAAATTGCACAAACAAACACACGCATTTAAACAAAACTGGGCTATTCTGTTCTCGGTGACCTCGGGGCCAGAGGAAGTGGATCTAGCAGGTGCAGACTCTTGCTTAAGAGCTCATGGGTGTTCATGCAGGTCAGCTTGCATTTTCCATATGTAATGTATGAAAGGTAGTTATCTGGCTTGGAGGAGTGGTCTCTACCATCTTCCTCGAAGTCTCCAGGTCAGGTCTAAAAAGCAAATAATGAGCATCCCTGGTGCTCATCCCCAAGCCCTGGAGCACTGCGGCGGCCCACCCTTGTGTGCTTGAGGGGCAGATAGATCTGCTGTAACATTTCATAAACAACCCTGTCGACGAAATGACTGTGTTCCCAGCAAGTTGACAGTTGAGGGTTGTTTCTTTTTTTTAAATCAAATCTTTGCCCGGAGAACTTCAATATGTAAAGGATTCTGCCAAATGATCCATTTTATGGTACGAAGAAGTGTTTCTCCGTGATGTTTTCAATGAGCTTGGATGGCTGAGTGTCAGTTAGGTTTTTCTTAAAATGAACATCTGCCATGCCGAATCTGCTCAGGCTCAGAAGTCAGTGCTGCCAAGGCGAAGTCATTCAGGATTGGCAGGGTAGGGTATGTGCTTTTTTTAAATATAATTCAGTCACACAGCTGATATCTCGTTAAGTATTTGCCAAGTAAAAACACTTGTGTCTGGCTTCAGTGCCTCATGTTCACATGGACTGGGGCCTTCCCTTTTCACATACCCTTGTGTTTTATTGGCCGAACATAAAGCAGCGATGTCCCCTCTCCCATCCCGGTCCTGTCTTTCACACCCAAACCCTATCCCCACTCCTTGTTTTTTTTGTCTAATCAAGCCAAGTTTGCTGACCCTCATTAGAGCTGGGGCTGAGGCTGGCTTTCTTAGCAGGATGGCTGGAATTCCTGAGCATAGCTTGTTTTGAGTTTGTTTGTTGTAGCCCTCCATGCTTCCGAATATGGGAATATGGTATCCTGAAGGTCCTCACCACTGCTGAAACTTGAGATGCGTCCTCGCCTGGGGAGTTTGGTGATGGAGCTAAAAATACTTACTCTGAGCAGAAGAGGAAGCCAGTGCTCCGTGTCTGTCATCAGCAGTATCTCCTTAGGAATTCCTGTATAGAACCTGATCTGGTTTGAGACCGAGCAAAGTGGACCGGTGCTGACAGGTTCTTAATCCCCCCACAAAAGATCTGCACTAACAAGCACACAGCAAATCAAATCTGGCTGTGGAGAAAGAAGAAGGTGGAATCCGACCCTGTCACCAGGCCTAGCGGGGCACGCTTGTCAGCTTGTCAGCTGCTCCAACTTCCGGCTTCTCTGCCGGCTGGTGCAACACCCAGATGCTATTTTTAGCACAGGGCTGTCTGATGTGTTGCTGTCAAGACTTCAGTAGCAGCTGCAACGGAGATTCCAGATTCTGACTTAAAGGCCCCGTTTCTCACAGCAATGAGGCTTCTTCACTAAATGAGAGACCGGAGTGTTTAGTAGGTGGCCCATCTTGTCTCACCAAATGCAAGGCTGGACTCATCTCTTTCCACAGACTCCTATGTCTCTGTGTCCATACACATGTGTGTGTGTCCCTGTGCACCTTTGATTATTTCATTCTCCTCCTACTTGGGCCCAGCCATGGAAGGAGGAGGAGAGTTCCTGAGTGGAGGGAAATTCCAGAACAGCAGCTGGCACCAGGCTCTTTCATGACCCACAGTTGAGATAGTATATATATTATAGGAGAAGAAAGCAAAGCAACTTTCCTCTCCTTCAAAACCCCTAGGGAAGGGACAGACTTCTCTAACAAAAAGCACGAACTGGAGCCGTGCACACCAGTGTCATTCCCTTTGAGGCTGAGGTGTACCTGAGAGAGAAGTGAGCACAGCTCCCAGGGGCTGCTCAGACCCAGGCTTCTGACTCGGCCTCTTCATGGGCTCTGGGACAGACACAGGTAACGTGAGCGAGGCCACACGTGTGAGGTTCTCCAGTGAATCCATGTCTGGTTTTCCCTGAACAGAGGAGATGCCTATCAAGGGAGGATTCCCTCAGAGACCTCAGCTTCCCTCCCAGAGTGGGGCAGCTCAGCTGTATGTCTGTACTCAGAGCTTCTTGGGGCATCTGAGCTGCTCAGTATAGCTGCTTTTTTCTGCCAGAGGCAGATGTAGGTGTGGCATACTCTGATCTTCTATGCAGAGTGCTGCAAGCATCACTTCTCAGCAGTCATGAGCATCCTCACCACCATCACTGGGCAGGAACACACTGTACTGGGGTTCACTGCAGCAACGGTGGGGGCTGGCTTACACTCTCATCTTCTGGTTTGGGCCACCATGGTCATTGGCTTTGTGAGCGTAAGATGGCTTCTTTGCCTTTACTACAGTTCACCACTACATAAAACTGACTTGAGTATTTATCTTTTCGTTCAAGTTTCCGTGAAGGTTTGAATTTGAATGTCTTCTCCTCTTTAGGGGCAGGATCCTGTTTATATAAAACACATACACACACGCGCGCGCACACACACACACACACACACACACACACATACATGCACGCATACCACATAGGTTTGAATGTCTTCCCTTCCTTATGAGAAGGAGCCTGTCTGCATAAAACACACACACACACTGGAGAGTTAAGAACTTCTTTGAGTTAATAAACTAAAGCACCACTTGGAAGGCTGCCCACTGGCATTGTGTCAGTCATTGTTCTGTTGCTGTGAACAGACCATGACCAAGGCAACTCTTCCAAGGAAAACATTTCATTGGGGCTGGCTTACAGGTTCAGAGGTTCTCTTGGTCTGTTATCCTCGTGGTAGGAAGCATGGCTGTGTGCAGGCAGACATGGTGCTGGAGAGTAGCCTAGAGTTCTACATCTGGATCCATGGGCAGCAGGAAGAGGGCCACTGGGCCTGGCTTAGGCTTTTGAAAACTTCAGAACCAACCTCCAGTGACGCACTTCCCCAACAAGGCCACACTTCCTAATCCTATGAAATAATGGCACTCTCTTGTGACCAAGCATTTAAGTCTGTGAGCCTGTGGGGGCTGTTCACGTTCAACCAACCACAGGCCTGCTGCTCTGGTCACTTACATGAGTGCTTCGGTGGCCTCTGGGTTTTAAAATGCAGTAATGACAAGTGTGGTGGAGGACATTGTGTTATTATCCAGTTTTCAATAGCTAAGGTATATTTTATAAAGTTAAACGTTTGAATTAAACATTTGATGATCCTCGGGGCTCTTTGCATAAGTCTGATCTGGTTTGACTACTTAACTGCATCGCGTTGGCCGAATGTAGAAAATACACTGAACATTATTTCTGTCTCATCCAGAAACCCCTGCATTCTGGAGCACTCCGCTACATTCTAACCCTTCTGTCTTTTGAGTCCTGGGCCCTTCTATGTACTTCTCCCCTGTTCCTCCTGCTCGAACCTTGTAGTTCCTGCCTAGGCATCAGCCCTGACTTCTCACAGGGACTGAGGCTAGCTATACCACTTCCTTGGAGAGCAAAAGGCCAGCCTTACTTCCCGGAGCAGCGTTCTACCACCGGTGCCAAGACATTGCTGTTAGGATGTGCTGTGCTTTGTGTATGGAACATGTCGACAGCCAGCATATGCTAGCCCACGAGTCCTCACGGTCAGGCCTGGAAAAGGCTGGTGTCAGCTTCCAATCTGGTGCCTCCTCCTGTCCCCTGACTTGCTCCTTCTGTGCTGTCTGTCCACTGCAAAATCAAGAGACTTGAGGTCTATCAGAGCTGCGTCCCTTGAACACATTTTCCCTGAGAGGTGTACTGACCTACTTCGTGAGAGAGAAGCAGGTGTGTCGCTGAGCACGGAGGAGCTCACAGTGAGCAAGAGTGGTCTGGTGGGACTAGGCCAGCAGAATGTCCCTCACCTCCCCAGCTACTGGAGAAGCTCTGCCGCCCATAAGGAAGCTGCTGAAAGACAGACAGTGCCCTGACTGGAGGGTCCGCATTTCATGCCTCAGGGGCTTGGGACCAGGAACATGAGAACTGGCTAGCCTTTCTGGAAGGATGGGGGACTCTGTGTGTGTGTGTGTGTGTGTGTGTGTGTGTGTGTGTGTGTGTGCGCTGCATATTCCTGCTGTCTTCCTGTGCTTCAGATGCTAGACCCCCAAGATGAGTCTTCCCTGGTAATCTGCCCCCTCCCACGGCTCCCGCCTTTCTCCTTACTTCCCGCACAAGGCTGGGAGTGTCAGGCACAAGGCAGGTGACGTCAGCAGTATCAGAACCAGCTGTCCAGTCTGCAGTGTCTGTCTGTCTGTGTCATGGTTAACCTCAGTCACCAGGGCTATGTGTGGGGGAAGCTGGAGTAACTGGGAGCAGAGGGCAGAGGTTTAGAAGCCAGCCCTGGTGGCATAGTAGTTATAGAAGGCCCCAGGAGGAGCAAGCGTCAGGCAGCTGTGTGGGAGGGGCCTGGAGAGGCAGGTCCATGCATGCGTGTGTATGGGAAGCAGCCTCCCTAAACACAGGCTTCCCAGGTTCTCATCACCATGTCCCTAGCTCTGATGAGGAGGAAGACCGTAAGTCCCACTCTTTCCAAAAGGAGCATTCAAGGTCCCCTCTCCAAACTGCTCTTGCAATATGGGCTTTCACTCAGTGTTCTTTGCTACTCACTGAATCGAGTGTATAAGACTGGTCTGTTGTGTTGTCGAGTTGTGTTGAGGTGTGGGGGCATGTATTTTTATAGATGTGTAAATTTCCCACCATATGACATTGTTTACTGGCGTTTCCCACTACTGACGGCAGTGTGGGTAGTGTCCAGCTTGAGGCCCCATGAGGAGCAGTGCCACACAAATGTGCATTCACCTGACCTGTTTCCCAGCTACTGTCTCCTGCGGTCATTCCCACCAATGAGGAATGGGTGACCCCTCATGCATCTTCATCTCTGCTGAGGAGGACGGGCACTTTCATGTGATCGCTGGCACAGCTCCTTTGCCTGTTCATGGGATTTCCAGCTGTCTTCTGGAAGCTGGAAATTAAGGATATATTTAAAAATCTTCCAAGCAGGCTTGGGAATGGCACCACGGGCATCCCCAGGGTGCTCCCTTCTGGGGAGCGTCTATCCTTTGCGGCTCAGAGCAGTGCTGCCCCACTGAAAAGCTGTTGTTTTGGTCTGGGTTGTCACTAGCACCTGCTATTGTCCTTTCTTGGACACCATTCATGCGACAAAGCAGAAGGCAGGATGGAGGTGAGTGGAGGGAGGCACTGCCGGTCACGTGAGTGCTCTTTCCCACTGGAGCTGTGCTCCACACCGGATCCCAGAGGCATCCACCGCACCTTATTTTTTCTCTTATGATGTAGGATCTGACTTGTTCAAAGAGGTTTTATGGACTGGAGAGATGGCTCAGCAGTTAAGAGCAGTGACTGCTCTTCCAGAGTTCAAGTCCCAGCAACCACATGGTGGCTCGCAACTATCCGTAATGGGATCCAACAGAGGACACACTTCTGGTGTGTCTGAGGGGAGTGACAGTGTACTCACTTTAAATAAATCTTTTTCAAAAAGAGGTTTTACATTCTGGCAAGGCAGGAATGATGGGTGCTGTTGATTGTCTCAGTAATTATTTTTATTTGAAAAAGATTTTGATTTTTGTTTATGTCTCTCTCCGTGTATGCCACAGGAAAGAGGGGGCCTACGGAGGCCAGGAAAGGGCATTAGATCCTCTGGAGCAGCTTAATGTATGCGGAAAACCGAACTGGGGAGAGAGCCATCTCCAGCCCCTCAATAATTACATTTCATTGAATGGACTTAAGGCTAAGAGGCCAGCCTTGAGTATAGTACTAGCCTGCCTGTGATACACTTAGTGAATCTGTGGTTTAAACAGAGCATGGTAGGGCCTGCTAAGGTACCTTTACCCTCATAGGTCTAGGTAGTATAGCTTGACTTGACTTGAAGACCTACATAGGACAGCTGACACACCACTGGCTTGACAGTGCTGGCTGTCCACTAGGCTGTCAAGTCTGTGTGGCCTCAGTTTGGTCCTCGTCAGTCTCACCCCAGAGATGAACAGTCTTCCTCACAACTTAGCAGCTGGCTTCCAGTGCAGTGCAAGTTGCCCATTTCCAGAGACCCAGGGCCAGACAGTGGATCACAGCTGTCACAGAGCCCACCCAGATTAAAAGGGAGAAGGCACACGCAAGTGCACTGGAGGTGCTAAGGAGCTCCAGGCCCTAGCTCTGCACCTGCTGACAGTCCCCTCTGCCCTCCCCTTCTAGCACTGACTGCCGCTGCCGGGAGAGGAAAGGTGGAGATCTGTGAGCTGCTGCTGGATCGTGGAGCTGCTGTGTCTCGGGCCAACAGAAGAGGGGTTCCCCCTCTGTTTTGTGCCGCCCGCCAGGGCCATTGGCAGGTACGCAGGGGCCCCTGAATGCTTCAGGAGCATTGGTTGGGATTGGGGGTTCACTGTTGAGACTACCCGTGGCCCTCGCGGCTCTTTCTCCTCCCTGGCTTCTTCCCATGTCCTTGTGACTGCTTCTCAAGGGCCAGCATGACAGACACATACAGTCAGCCAGATGGACTGACAGCCACGCCAGAGCCACAGTGGTTTCCTCCACTGCAAGAGGACTGGACAACGGTGTAGAGGGTTCACCGTGGCAGCATGTCTGCCGCTGTTATTTTTGTAGTGTGTTCATATAACATATCTGAAAGAGGGCTGCCGTGGGAGAGCTTCTTGGAATAGCCATTCTTATGCCATCTTTAAATCAAGGGAATGGGGCATTGTTGTCTAGCAGCTTCTTTGTTTTCAAACAGTGACCACATCTCTGCCTGCACTCAGTACCCTGTTACACCTGGATTGTGCACACAAACAACTTTAAGACCACTCACTCATTAAAGAATAGTGTCTGTGACTAAGCCTCTGACCGTCTCAGTGTTTCCTAACTCTCGGGGAAGGTGGGAGGAGTTTGCTCGTGAATGAAGTGAGAACATGAGATTGTTCCACTTCTGCCACTCTGGCAATGTAACTGGCAGGTAATGTGCCGGGCAACCTCTAGGCTGACCCAGCGAATAAAGTGGCTTCCTCCAGCACAAGGAGTACATCGGACTCCTTCCTCAGTTTCTGATCTTTCCTCTCCCCAACGTTAGTAGCATGCCTGGCATAAAGCACATTGCTGATGCTGGAAATTTGCTTCAAGAAGCTTTGCTGGCAGTTGTCCTCTGAGGACAAGCCACCCCCTTGTGCTGCCTCTTAGCAAAGCATGTAACCAAGGGTTCAGAGTCACTCTCCTGCCCTAGACCCTTTCATAACTGTAGTCCCCTCTCAGTACTGTCTGCAGATGTTAAGTCTGAGGAAGTCTCTTAGAACAGCACAGTATGTGCATTCCATCTATAGACTGAATGTAGCTGGTTGGTTGGATCTATCGCTGCAGAACCCCAAATACACAGGGTTCTGTGCTTCTCCTCGGAACCAGTTTGGAGCATTAATGGCATCTACTGGCACCTTCCTGTGCTGAGTTAACCCCACCTCTCCCCCAATGTGGCTGTCCTGTCATCACCTAATTGTGACTGGCGTGCCCCACTACTATTACTACCTGATATGTGATTCTTGCACTTATAATGACTGGGCACACTGAAAGATCCATAGAAGGAGGTTTTGTTGAAATGAATGCAGTAGAAAGATTGTTTTGGACCCATGTATCATGCCGCTGGTGGGAAAGAAGGAGAAAGCAGTTGTGGTATAGAGACAGGCTTCTCAGTGCTGATTCTTGGTGCTTCTTCAGGTTGTCCGATTGCTTTTGGATCGTGGCTGTGACGTGAACCTGAGTGACAAGCAGGGTCGGACACCTCTCATGGTGGCTGCCTGTGAAGGACACCTGAGCACCGTGGAATTTCTCCTCTCAAAAGGTACGGCGTGTTGCAGTGCGCTGGCTTCTTTTGCGGGAAGAACTTTGTACTTTTGGCTTCCCGGTTAGACGTTTTCTAAAGCATGATGCAGGCCGGGTGCTGATGGTCCAGCTTTGATGAGGACCCTCTGCAGATGGCAATCTGCAGACCTGCTCAGGTTAACATGTGGGACCCTCAGCAGCCCAAGCTTATTCATGTTCTATGGATGTGTTATTAGTCTTGGGCAACCTATGCCCCTGTTCAGTAAGCTGTTTAAAAGAACCAAACTAAATGTAGAAAGCAGACAAGAGAGATTTACTCAATGGCAAGAGGGACAAAGATCCAGCAGCCTCAAGTCCATCTTTGGAGTCCTGAAGTGAAATACATATTTAATTCAAGGGCCAAGGATATATGTACATCTAAGCAGTCCTGGTCAAGGTGTGTCCCACCTGCCATTGATCCATCATTGTCTGGACTTCCATCTTGTCCTATTGTTAAAGATCTAAAATCTCTTTTTGGGAGACAAGTTCTCTATCTGCCTGATGCTTTTCCTTCTCTCAGCATGAGATTCGTGGGGAAATTCCCATTCTTTGGGATTTACTGTTCAACACAGTCTGAGAGTTGATTGGGAGAGCCAAGTATCTCTTTAGGGCATCTTCATTTCTGCCAACCAAGTTATAAGTGGACTCTTCTCTCAGGTGCTGCTCTTTCTTCCCTGGACAAAGAGGGCCTGTCAGCACTGAGCTGGGCTTGTCTGAAGGGTCACAGGGCAGTGGTCCAGTACCTGGTTGAAGAAGGAGCAGAGATAGACCAAACAGACAAAAATGGCCGTACTCCCTTGGACCTGGCTGCCTTCTATGGTGATGCAGAGACTGTGAGTACTGATGCATGTTCACTTGTGGAGTGTGCACCTGCTCCTGTATATGTATGCACTTCGAGTGTGTGCCTGCTCCTGTGTGCAGGACAGGTCAGCATGGAAGTTGGTTCATAGCACCCTGCAAAGCAGTGTCTGACATGGACTCTGTATATATACACATGCCCACATGGTATATGGGATCTTTTCAGTTGTCTATAATTCTGTTATGTGCAGTTCAATCCAAGACTATTGAGTCAAGATTTTAATGTGCTCTTTTTTTAAAGATGTATTTATCTGTTGTATATACAATGTTATGCCTGATATGTGCCAGAAGAGGGCACCAGATCTCATTATAGATGGTTATGAGCCATTGTATGGGCGCTAGGAATTGAACTCTATTATAGCCAAGGTTGGCCTTGCACTCCTGATCTTCCTGCCTCTACCTCACAAATACTCTGATGGTGGGTGTATACCACTGTCCTTGGCAGTTTTTTCTGCTTTTAACTTCCTAAGGTCACTCCACCAGCATACAACCTCAGGCTGTGTGAATCTGTGTGTCTGGAATAAGCCAGAGCTCATGGCAGAAGCCATTGCTAATTGCAGGTGAACAGGCGGAGCCTATGGGCTTCTTCCTCATCACTGACAGTTGTCACTGACATCACTGACTGTTGACAGCAGGGAGATTTCTGTCATCGTAGTGCCTCTCTTTGGTGTCACATTAGTTTTATTTTCAGCCCCGCCCCATGACCATCTGAAGTGGGTATCAGCTAAGACTGAAGGCAGAACTGGGCAGGGGCCTGCTTCCGCCAGGGCCTGCTTCTCAGGTTTCTGCTGTCCCTGCTGCTGTAGGTGCTATATATGGTGGAGAAGGGAGCTGTGATAGAACACGTGGACCACAGTGGGATGCGGCCCCTGGACAGAGCCATCGGCTGTCGGAACACCGCTGTAGTGCTTACACTGCTTAGAAAAGGAGCCAAACTCGGTCAGTGAACCCCACTTCCATGCAGCAGAGCCAGAGGGTCGGCTTCTATCATCTTACCTGAAAGACCTAAAGAGTACCTACTAAATGCGCAAGCTCCTCTCTCCCTTCTCTCGTGCCCTCTCTCTCTCTCTCTCTCTCTGTGCCTTCCCACTCCTTCTCTTCTGCCTCATGTCTCATTTAATCACAGACATCCAGAAAACTGAAACTGCGTATGATTTTTCCTCTTTTGAAAAAGCACATACTATTTGCGTGCACAAATACAAGTTACACACAGATCAAAGGACAGTTCGTGGGAGTTAGTTCTTTACTTCTATCTTATGAGTTCCCAGCCTTGGAGGCGAATGCTTCTAGCTGCTGAGACGTCTTGCTGGCCTTTAGCTTATAACATTCTTTCCAGGTAGGTAGAGAGCAGAGGCTAAGGAGGGGGGACAATCTGGGATCATGAATGGACACATCAGGAAGTATTAGTGTCTTAATTTTTTACTGCTATGATGAGAGCAAGGCCGAGGCAACCGATAGAAGAAAGAGTTTTACTGGGGAGTTGCAGTTCAGAGGGTGAGTCTATGACCATCATGGCGGGGAGCGTGGCAGCAGGCAGGCATGGTGTTCAGAGGGTGAATCCATAGCCATCAAGGCAGGAAGCATGGCAGCAGGCAGGCATGGTGCTAGAGCAGTAGGTGAGAGCTTAGATCTACTTCAGAAGCATGAAGCTTCTGATAGAACTGGGAACAGCATGAGCTTTTTGAAGCCTCAAAGCTCACCCTTGTGACACATATCCTCCAACGAGGCCACACCTCCGAATCCTTTCCAAACAGGGGCCCAACCAATCAAA
This sequence comes from Mastomys coucha, assembly GCF_008632895.1. Lineage (NCBI taxonomy): Eukaryota > Metazoa > Chordata > Mammalia > Rodentia > Muridae > Mastomys > Mastomys coucha. The sequence continues at coordinate 46,749,611 of NW_022196897.1, forward strand.
TACATGAGCCTATGAAGATCATTCTCACCCAAAACACACCTAGGCTCTGCTTTAATTGCAGATGATCCTGTACGTATGTAATGGGGATGCCATCTTTTTTTTTTTTTTTTTTTTTTTTTCAAAAAAACAAACAAACAAACAGAACATGGGAGCTCAGTGGCCTAGCAGTGTCCCAAGGCTAGGTTAGGAGACGTAAGGAAAGCCTTTGTGGGCATCAGTGATTCCTCATGGGGTCTGCATGGATAAAATAGTTGAGAAACTTTAACCAGCTTGCTGGTACCCCGCCCAGCACTGGCCTTTGCTGTGAGTTCCCCGCAGCTTGTGCTGTGGAGTGGGGGGGGGGGGGGGGGGCTGCAGAAGAGAGGTGCCTGCCCTGGGCTGAGGAAGCACCCCTAACGGTGTGTTTATTTTGCAGGAAATGCCGCTTGGGCGATGGCCACTTCCAAACCTGATATTTTGATTATACTTTTACAGAAGTTAATGGAGGAAGGAAATGTGATGTACAAGGTAAGTGGCATTGTCTCTTTCTGTGCTGCTTCTGTTAACCTGGGGGCCGCCCCTCAGTTTGGTATTGGATACTGCAGCCATGCAGGGCAGTAACTCTGCAAAAATGGAAGTTCCAAAACATTCCAGCATGACCTCCTGTCTAGATGCCTGTTAATTTCCAAACAGCTGGACCTTAATGGGAAAGAACTTCTCTTTGAGTTTGGAGACAGTTGTTGCTAATCCTCCAGGCCGTGGCTACTGCATGAAAGAGAGCCACTGCTGGGTGAGCTGCCATATCCGACAGGAAGGTCCCTTGGATTTCCTGCCTTTCAGAGTTCCAATTATTGCCCTGGGCCTAGTCAGGAGGTGCATAACAAAAGACACCGAGAAGCATTTACTGAAGGAAAGGGTGTTTAAGAGAGGGTGGTGCAGTAACTGAAGTTGTTGGCTGCTAAGCCTGGCAGCCCAACTCTGAATCCCAGGCCTGCTGGTGGAAGGAGAGAACTGAGTCTTATAAGTTGTCTTCAGAATTCCACGCGTGTTCTGTGGCATGCATGTGCCTACCTTATACAAATATATACAAAATAAATACATATTTAAAAAGAAAATTAAAACCATTCAGTGTCATCGTCCTCCCCTCCTCCCAACCTTTTACCTTTCAGATCTTAATTCTACAAATTTGGGAGTTTTAAGTGTTTTTAGTGATATTTTTATTTAATGCAGTCAAGTAATATATGCCCAGTTACTCAAGAGATAGTTAATTTTCTCAGTTTTTCCACGTTCCCCCCAGGAATGGAAATAAGGTCCACAACTTCATAAATTTGACTTTAAAATTTCTCCAGAGAGCTATCAAGTTTAGATCCATGGTGGGTAGCCAGTAGTGTGTGCTTCAGGTTTTGTAGTCTGTGTGGACTAGCCTGCCCACTGCTGGTTCAGAGGTAGTCATGGGTTATATATGACAGGCAAGGGAGTGTGTCTGTGCCCCAGGAAAACTGTAAATACACGCCTGTGAGTGGTGGGTGGCCACACCAGAGCTAGGTAGACAGACATACAGGCCATTTGCATAGATGACTATTCTTTCAAGACCTGTAATTAGGTAGAATTAAGAGTATGGGGGAGGGACCCACGACTATGACTGCTTTAATCCTTTTCGCTACTAGGGAGCTTTATTTGCTATGCTCTTGTTTCTTTTTGTCATTTTTTTTTATAGTAACAAATAACTAGGCATATATCATGACCCAGCAGGGTTCCCAGCTTGAAGTCAGTTGGAAATTGAGTTCAGGGTGTGTATTGTTGTGGCTTTGAAGTGGTTTTAATATGGATTCTGCTAGGTAATTATGTCAGAAATATCAAGCCATTTCCAACAGGCTGCAGTTCCTGCTGTGCAATGAGACTGACTGAGCAAATGGATTTCTTTAGCCTTGAGAGTGATGTGCTGTGTGTGGCTCTGATTTTTAAAGCCAATTCTTCGGTGCTTCTAAAAGAAAAATTATTATTCTACACCAAGCTGCAGGTTTATCCATGAGGTGCTAGCTGCCTTAGAAACCACAACATTTTTTGTTTCAATCTGATTTCTATTATACTTGAAATTAAAATATATTTCAGAGAAACATGTTTCTTGAAGTAACACTGAAATTAGATGTGAGAAGATAATTGGATGCAGAAGATGGAGACTTAGTGATTTCTTTGCAGTTCGCAAACACCTTCTTGTTGAGCCATCTTTTCCCTTGCCGTGTGACAACCTGTGAGGACGATGCAGTCTGAGGTCGTTCAGGCTGCTCAGTGTCCTGGTTCCTACTAAGAGACCTTGCCATCCGGGTCCCTTTCATGGGCTGTGGCGGTTTTACATGAGGGTCTCCAGCATGGTGGTTCCTCTTAGGGTCCCTGGGAAAGAATAACTTTATATGATTTTTGAATCCTAGAAAGGTAAAATGAAGGAGGCAGCCCAGAGGTACCAGTATGCCTTACGGAAGTTCCCTCGGGAAGGACTTGGAGAAGACATGAGGCCATTCAATGAGCTGAGAGTCTCCCTCTATCTCAATCTGTCTCGATGCCGAAGGAAAACCAATGTAAGCCATAGCTGTTGTCCCTCCCAGTTCTATGGCAGTTGGTGAAGGCCAGGCCCTCGCGGCCCAGTCTTGTGACTGACTAGGGTGCTGTGGGGGCCTGCTGCTCTCAGGCACCTCTCATAGGGCACAGCCACTGTCTACATCACAAAATGCTGATGGAAAGCACTTAGGTTGTAGAATGTGCTGAGGTTGGATTTCCTTTGCTGATATTCAGTGAAAGCAGCAAATGTAGGCTGTGCCCTGTCCCTGCCAGCTGTGACTGCCAGTGCTATCAACAGTCGAGGGCCTGTTCTCTCCACGTTCAAGAAAAGTCCAAGACTTTTGTCCAAGTGTCCATTACAGATGACCTGCCTTGTGGCCCCTGGGTTTGCTTAGTAAATACTCCCAGTTTAAAACCAGTAGTGGTCAAGTTGTGCTTTGTTAGTAGTAGACATTTTGTAGTTCTTCCTACTGATGTTTTGAACCTACCTCCACTCCCAGCCCTCTTCCAGCCCCACCCTTCTGCCCGCTACCTTCTCCAGCGTAGCTCATCTGCCCTGGGCCCCACACCTGCCCTGCACACAGACACGAACTGGCTCTTGGCCTGGCCCTTCTCCTGCTGACATTGCCTTCTGCTGTGTGTTACTTTCTCCTGAGCCATAATTGCTGCTTCTGTGCTGGGTGCTTAAGGATAGTCATAAGCTCTGATTATCTATCTTAAACAAGCAGACTGGAGCGGGGGTGAGGAGGGGGAGAAGGGGGTGTGCCTGTCCTGCCCCCAGGAGCCGGCAGGGCCCCATGCTCTGCTACCCATAGGGCAGAGCTCCTAGGAGAGAGCCCCTTTTCTCTTTGTGGGTGCTGCTTCTGACTTTGTTTAACTGTTGATACCAGGACTTTGGCTTGGCAGAAGAATTTGCTTCAAAGGCTCTGGAATTGAAACCCAAATCCTATGAAGCCTTTTATGCCCGAGCAAGAGCGAAAAGGAACAGCAGGTACTGTCTGGGGTCACCCACGTGACTACCGGGGCATTTTTTTGGGAGGTCAAACCTGCTAGTTGGGTTTGAGGTTGTTTTCCTTCACTAGAGTTATTAGGCACTTCTCATTCCTTTCAATAAAAAAACAATAGCTTCTCGGGGGTGTTACTGTTAGTGGCTAACGTTTTCTAGATGTTCTGGTATCTTCCCCACCCTACCCCAACACAGAACACCTGCTGAGTTCTTGTCTCACGTGAGATGGACAAATAGGGGTGACACAGAAACAGAAGAGGTTATGACTGAACTCTGAGTTAGAAAGGGATGTAGGGAGGACCAGGGAGGGCCGTAAGCAGAGACCAGTGCTTAGAGGCACAGGATTCTGTGAGCAGGATTCTGACTCCCTGTGCCCTGGCATCTTTTTAGATAGATAGATCAGAGACCCAGAGTCGCAAAGCCCCTGGGTCAGAGTGCAGCACTTGTCTTGGCTCAGCAACTCTGGGCCAACCAGGACTTCCCCAGCAAGTACCCGGACCTCACCCCTTTCCCTTTGAGGACAGCTAGCTTAAGGACGGTGCTTCCAGAGCATGCACATGCGGGGCTTCTAATCACATCTTCTGCTTTTGTATGAAGGCAGTTCCTGGCCGCTCTGGCTGACCTGCAGGAGGCTGTGAAACTCTGTCCCACCAATCAGGAAATCAAGAGGCTTTTGGCCCGTGTTGAAGAAGAGTGCAAGCAACTCCAGAGGAACCAGCAGCAAAAACAGCAGGGTCCCCTGCCAGCTCCATCCAATGACTCGGATAATGAAGAGGAAGCACCAGCCTCCAGTTTAAAGGAGCACTTCCCCATTGAGGAGGCAGAGGAGGAAGAAACCTCTTCACCGGAAGAGGCCATTTCTCCGACTCCCAGATCGCAGCCTTCCCCATACATCCGCAGCCTTCAAGAGGGATTACAGTCCAAAGGCAGGCCAGCATCCCCACAGAGCAGGCCAGGGGTCAGCAAGTCCCTGAGAGAGACTGTAGCTCAGCCAGGCTTGGTTATGCAGCCTACCAAACAGGCACAGATAGTAAAAACCAACCAGCATCTCAGTTCTGGGCAATCTAGCATGAGAAACAGTAACACAAAAATACAAGGCTCTTCTCAGAACCCTCCCCCAAGCCCGATGCCAGGTAGAGTATCTGCAGCCCCTGCCGTGAGCAGAAACCAGCATTTAGAGGGAACAGGTCCCTTCACTGCTGGAACTGGTTGTGGCCACTTTGGGGATCGGCTGGGCCCCAGCCAGAGCCTCCAGCTGCAGCGCAATGAGAGCGGCGCTGCGTATCCTCTACCAAGCAAAGTCAAAGCTGCCGAGAGGCTCCTGGCTCATGCCTCTGTGGCTGTGGACGTGGCACCTCCAAGCCAGGGTGGACCAGTGAGCTGCAGCGATGTGCGGCACGCAGCTTCACTCACTAGCTCGGGCTCCTCTGGCTCTCCGTCAAGCAGCATAAAGATGTCCAGTTCCACCAGTAGCTTGACTTCGAGTGGTAGCGTTTCAGACGGATTCAAGGTCCAAGGACCAGATTCTCGAATCAGAGACAAAGGTACAACCCAGGTGCAGGGCAGCACCGCCGAACACAGGCCCCGCAACACTCCATTCATGGGCATCATGGACAAGACCGCCAGGTTCCAGCAGCAAAGCAATCCTCCGAACCGCTCCTGGCACCCGGTGGCAGAGGGGCTACTGACAAACACAGCCACTGCAGCTGGCCTGCAGTCTAACTCTGAGAAACCCACTCTCAAGCCCGGAGGATATTGTAGCCAAGCCAAACCATGTTCGGTTTCCCCCCTGAGCATGGGCGTCCACAATGGGGCTCAGGGGAAGGAGCTGGAAGAGAACAAATGCCAAATTCCAGCCCTCTGTCAAGACAACAGGATAACTAAGGGTGTTCCTCATCTCTACCCAGAGGGCATCTCTAAGCAGCCGCTTCATGTCAGTACGGAAGCCCACAGGAGCCACCTCACTTCAGCGAAACCAAAGCGATCGTTCATAGAGTCCAATGTGTGAGCCTTAAGCAACCCCTGTGTAGAATCTGGAGTGTAGTGTGTTGGCTCTTGGTAATAAGTAATGTCTTTTTTTCTTTCATAATAAAAATTACATGTTAGCCATATTTTCCACCTCTTGGGTGGATCAGATGCCATTGACATATTAAAACTGTAGGATAAAACTATAGTAAGTAGCTAGAAATCAGCCGTAAACAGAAATACTAAAAAGCATTGAAAACTGTTGTCAGCTTCTATCCGGCCATTGAAAGTCTGCCAAGAAGACACCAACTGATGCCGTTCTCTTTGGAGATCATTCGGTTTGCTCTGTGTAAAAGCACAGGTACTTAGAGAAGAAGAAAAAAAGTCCACTGGTAAAAGTTTAACTCCTGACATAATATCAGAAAGTGTATTCTGGAAAAGGTGGGGGTGGAGGGGGTGTGGTTTAAGTTACAGATCCCTTAAGTCAAACCTGTCCTTACATATGTGTGAAAACTGCAACCTAAGTGATTTCTAGCTGGATATAAGTGTGACTTTTCTCCTGTACCCGAAATCCAAGCGCCGCCAAGTATCATCCGCCCTCATGGCGGTGACTCGAGAGGGTCAGACGCCTACTTCCATGATACAGTCATTTGTAGAGTATTTTTGTAGCCCCCCCTTTTGAAACTCTACTTATGCTTCACAGTGTTGCTGATAAGAGGGAACAGGCTGGCTAGAATTTTGATTGGTGTCCAGGTCAGAGTTGTGCTAAAGTACCAAGATGAGCACTCCTAGTGGCGGCTACAGATTAGCGCTAACTGGTTCCAAAGAGTGTTCTGGACAGTGAATGTCCCTGAAACAAGCTTCTAATGTCCTCTAGGGACAGTGTTCAGACAGGATCCTTGAGGTCTGGGTGACGGTTTTGATTTCCTTACGCAGCCCGTTATTTCATAGTCACGTGTCATATATATAAATAGCTAGCCCGTTTTCTTCAGGCTTGTAAATATAACTCAAAGGAAGTTAATCTAAAGACAAACAACGGAACCCGACATCTCTCTGCATGTTTTTTTGTAAGCTCCATCCATGCCGGTTGCCGCACTGAAAGATGCGTTCTCACGGCTTGTAACAGTATACCCGCAATGGCACTTTATCTCATTTGTATGGACACCTCTGAGGTGCTACTTAAATCCAAGCTGACAGATTTTTCATCTGTAAAGATAAGGTACAGGAATGAACCTTGGTTTAAGGTATTTTTATATGAAAATGGTGTTATTGGAAGATGTTCAAATGCTGGTTTGAGAGAGGTGGGAAAGTATTTTATATATTGAGATGTGAAATGTATTTTCTAGAATCGGGGAGAAGGAAGTTCTATATTTGCAGAATGTTTTAAACGTGAGTACCCACGATGCTCCCATGAACACCGTTAAGGTTTTGTACGAAAAGGAACCTTGCAGCGTCATTCGGTGTGTCTGTTCCTGTGTGTAGAGTGCTTTGTACAAACAGCTAGGCCATTTTTATAAGCTCTCTCTGAGTTCTGCTCCAATTATTATGGCTTATTTATTGTTTTCCTTAATATTTGTGAAAGTCTTACTCTTTCGTTATGTAGTTTGTTTCTGCACAACTACTGTACTTTTCCACATGGAATAAAACCATTACTCCAAGTTGGCGTTCATTGCTCAGTGGGTAAGCAGCTAGGAACACCTCCCACGGCTCTGCCTTGCTTGGCCACCCTAAAGAAGCACTTTTAACACACCAACAAGCAATGTTTTGTTTTAATTTCAGAATAAGATGGGAGCTTCTAGAAATTCCAAAGTACTCTAGTCTCTCTCTCTTTTTTTTTGTTTTGGTTTGGTTTGGTTTGGTTTGGTTTGGTTTGGTTTGGTTGGTTGGTTGGTTGGTTGGTTAGTTGGTTGGTTGGTTGGTTGGTTTTTTCGAGACAGGGTTTCTCTGTATAGCCCTGGCTGTCCTGGAACTCACTCTGTAGACCAGGCTGGCCTCGAACCCAGAAATCCACCTGCCTCTGCCTCCTAAGTGCTAGGATTAAAGGCATGCGCCACCACTGCCCAGCCTGTACTCTAGTCTCATAATTAGCAATTTTGCCTTAAATAGGAAAAAAGCACGGAGAGAGCAATGTGGACTAATAGTCTCTCTGGCCACAGATATCTGTATACTGTAACTGCCAGCGCACTGTGCCCTCGCAGGACAGCTGCATCTTCCAGCACATTTGTAATATCTTCCCATTGAAATGGTCTGTCTTTATGACCACGGATTTGTCTCAAACCCTGTAAGACCAGAGATTGTTTTGGATGTATCATGATAAAATTCTTACTTGAAGTATTTTATATTTATATATTTTTCATTTAAAAAATTTCGAGACTTTCCCATATGCATACTGTATTCACACTATCTCATGGTTCCCAGTTGTCCATCCAAGGCCTCCTCCCATCACACCCCTCCCCCATGCTTGATCAAACTCATGACCTTTCAGTTATTGTCGAGTGCGCATGCGCGCGCGTACACTCCTAACCTATGGAGTTCAGTTAGTGTTGCTCAGATGTCACGCGTTTAGGGCTGGATGGCCCATCGGGGAGCTGGCCCCTGGAGAGGATGAATTCTCCTCCTTAGCAGCCATTAACTGCCTATAGCTCTTCATCCAGAGGAGGAGAACCTGTGAGATCTACCTCATCATTGTTGGCACATTTCTGGTTTTTTTTTTTTTAAAGTACTTTTTAGAAATAATTTTTTGAGAATTCCATACATGAGTATATGACCACTCCTCCGGTTTCCCTCCCACAACTCCCTGCATCCCTATCAATTACATGCCATCCGAAGTCCATGGTTTGGTTTGGTTTTACTAACCTACTAAGCGCAGTTAGTGCTGTGCATGGGTGTGGGGCTCTCTGTGGAGCAAGGGGATCTACCACTGGAAACACCTCCCACAAGATTTTCCCTCCCTCGGCAGCTGTCACCTGCCAGGAGACGGTAACTTGGAATCGGAAGCATAATACTAATTCAGGTTACTGTTTTGTCGGTGACATTCTTACAAGCCTAAAGCATCTCCAGTCCTCAACACTATTTCAAAGGTAAAACACAAGAATGGGCCAGGAGGGCCAAAGTAGGGCTGACGGTTCTCATCTTAACTATCCTGTTTGGCGAGCAGCCAGCGTGTGAGGAGAGACAGCATTACGTAGCTGTTCCGATTTTGCTTGGTAAAGATTGTTCATGCTCATTATCCAGGGAAGAAACCTTGGGGTGCTCCAGGTCAGAGGCACTGACTGGCCCTGCTCCCACCTACTCCTGAAACCAGCCTGGCCCACAGCGTCCAGCAGGGGCTATGTCTTGACCTTCTAGTGATGTGGTCTTAGATTAAATATTGAAGAGGAAATTCTTTGGTATCTTCTGTTTATATAAAAAGTGCTAAACTTTAGTTTTCAGGGATTTTGCTTTATAAGCACCTAAGACATCTAAAAAAAATACTTTTAAATTGCCCTTTCTAGCAGCAACTTTCAGTGATTGTTACCTTTTATGTAAAAAGCTAGCCAAGCTTCCAGCAAGTGTGTGTGTGTGTGTGTGTGTGTGTGTGTGTGTGTGACAAAGATGCTTTAATGGTGACTGTCTTCTAAATTAAAATGTTAGAAATAACAATTTCTCTCCAGATAGCAATGTGAAGCACCACTCTGTAGAACCCATTTTTACCTGTTTTGCTCACAATGAAACAGTAAATCATGTAGAATAAGATATAAGACCTGGGGCTGGAGAAATGGCTCAATGGGTAAGAGCACTGACTGCTCTTCCAAAGGTCCTGAGTTCAAATCCCAGCAACCACATGGTGGCTCACAACCACCTGTAATGAGACCTGATGTCCTCTTATGGTGTGTCTGAAGACAGCTACAGTGTACTTAGATATAATAATAAATGAATCTTTGGGCCAGAGCAAGTACGGACTGAGCGAGCGGGGCTGACCAGAGCAAGCAGAGGTCCTTAAGTCAATTCCCAACAACCAGATGAAGGTTCACAACTGTCTGTACAGCTACAGTGTACATAAAATTAAATAAATACATAAATAAATGTTAAAAAAAGATATATGATCTTCTACAATAATAGATGGAGGAAGGGGGTCTGCCTAGGAAACAAAAGAAATACATCTGTCCAGAAGCTCACAATGCAGTGATTACAAAGAAAGGACATTGTTCTGGCAGCTAGAGATGGCAACTTCTGCAAAGGAATTTACTCACTGTGTGCTTATGAAATAGGAGAAAGTAAACAGAATATTTACATTTATCCACGATTTCTTTTTGTTTTCTTTGTTTTGTTTTGGGGGCTGGATTTTTCTGTGAGGCCCTGGCTGTCCTGGAACTCACTCTGTAGACCAAACTGGCCTTGAAATTAGAGATCCCCCTGCCTCTGCTACCCAATGGGAATAAATGTGTGGACTACCACCAGCTCTTTTTTCTTTCCTTTTTTTTTTTTCAATTTCTTTTTTTTTTAAAAGATGTATTTATTATAAGTAAGTACACTGTAGCTGTGTTTAGACACACCAGAAGAGGGCATCAGATCTCGTCATGGATGGTTGTGAGCCATCATGTGGTTGCTGGGACTTGAACCCAGGACCTCCAGAAGAGCAGTCAGTGCTTTTACCTGCTGAGCCATCTCACCAGCCCCTTTTTTTTTCAATTTCTAAGCAATATTTTATTTATGCACACCAGACTGGGACAATCTTGTGATTAAATGTCCACAATGCTTTTCATTTAGAAAATACTTTTAAGGTTTGTTTATTTTATTTATGAGTGTTTTGTCCGTCTGAATTAAGTCTGTTTGCTTTGCGCATTTCTAGTGCTTGTGTAGGCCAGAAGAGGGCAGTGGATTCCCAGGACCTGGAGTGGCAGGGTTGTAAACCACTGTGTGGACTCTGTAAATTGAACCGTAGTCGTAAGGAAGGACAGCCAGCACTCTTAACTGCTAGCCCACTTCTCCAGCCCCTCATTTACAAGATTTTCTAATTTCTTATTTTCTATGGTGCTACATGAATGATAGAGCATTTTCCCACTGAGCTGTCCCACAGGCCTTTTAAAAATTAATTTCAGTTACTAGTTTGTATATTCACCCATACATTCACGTTGTTTGAGACAATGTCTATTTGTTTATTTACATCCCAAACATCTCCACCCCATAGGGCCTCTCCCCATCACCCTCCCCTTTCCTCTGAGAGGTACCCCCAGTATTTCCCACCTCCCACCACCACCACCACCACCACACACACACACACAATCAAGTCTCTACAGGGATAGGCATATCCTCTCCTACTGAGGCCAGACAAAGCAGTCCTGTTGGGGAATGGATTCCACAGGCAACAGCTTTGGAGACTAAGCTGCACCTGTGCTTCATATGTTCCAGTAGCCTTGGTCCAGCCCATGTATGCTGTTTGGTTGGTGGCTCAGTCTCTAAGAGCTCCCAGGGGTCCAGGTTAGTTGACTTTGTTGGTCTTCCTGTGGGGTCCCCAGCCCCTTCAGGGCCTTCATCCTCCACCTCTTCCAGAAGAGTCCCCAACGTCTGTCCCATGTTTGTCTGTGGGCATTTGTATCTGTTGCTGTCAGCTCTGGGTAGAGCCTCTCAGAGGGCAGCTGTGTTAGCCTCTAGACTACAACCATAACAGTGTCATTAGTAGTGTTAGGGATTGGTGCTTGTCCATGGGATGGGTCTCAAGTTGGTCCAGTTATTGGTTAGTCATTCCTAACCATAGGTGGCGGTGGTGGCACCTATTTTTAATCCCAGCACCCAGGAGGTTGAGGCAGGTGGATCTCTGTAAGTTCAGCCTGATCTATAGAGTGAGTTCCAAACCCTGTCCTTCAAAAAACAAAAAATTAGGGCTGGTGAGATGGCTCAGTGGTTAAGAACACTGGCTGCACTTCCAGAGGTCCCAGGTTCAATTCCCAGCAGCCACATGGCAGTTCACAACTGTCTGTAACTCCAGTTCTAAATGATCTGGCACTGCTCACACATGGGCAAAACACCGGGGCACAAAAAAAAAAAAAAAAAAAAAAAAGACAGGGATCTATGTGTGTCACCTTAAGCTGCATATCACCTCTAAAGGTTGCTTGTGGGTAGATTCAGTGGTGTTTTCATGGCGTGACACCTCCAGGAGCTCAGGCAGCAAGTCTCCATTGTCTTCTCTAACATTTTTGTTTGTTTGCTTGATTTGTGTGTTTTGTTTTACTAGAGAAGGGCTATCACATGTCCTAAGCTAGCCTTTAACACGCTTTGTAGCTCAAGGTGACCTTTAGGATCCTCTTGCATTGCTCTCCCAAATGCAGAGTTGCAAGAAGGTGCCAAGACTCACCTGCGCCAGAAAGTCTAAAAACCTCTGGAGTCAAACACACCCTTTTCTAAAACTGGCTTCCAGACTTCTCAGATTCCTGATTCTCCACCCATAACATCTATATAGTGTCCCAAACCTTATCTCCAGTTCAGGGGATCCATTTCTTCTGACTTTCTAATGCACCAGGACACTTACACAAATGAAAAATGAAATAAGATACAATCTTTTTGTTTGTTTGTTTTTGAAAAGGTGGTCCCAATGTAACCTTACCTTCCGTGGAACTCACCGTATAGACCAGGCTGGCCTCAGCTCACAGAGATTTACCTGCCACTGTAGGGGGAGGGGCCCGTGCCACCACACTGAGATAAAGCGAAACCTTAAAATATTATCCTAAAAAGCCAGAAATATTAATCTGAAGTGAGCCAGAACCATGAAAAGAAAAAAAAAATGGAAGTTTGCTTAGCTCAGCCAGAGATACCAGTAATTAGGAGGCTGGGGGCAGGGCTTCATGGCGCATGCTGGAGGCTGAAGCAGGAGGATTGCAACTTCCAGCCAACCTAAGCCACAGAGCTGGTATAATGTCAACTGCAATGGAGCAAACACCAAAAACCTGGCTCAAGAAAACAGAACCATAAATTAACAAACAAAAAGCAAATAAGGCAAAACTACCTTTAGAGAAAGAAGCCAATCTCTCTCAAGGTGAATATTATGCTTCAACGTTTAAGATTACTGTGCCTAAGAGAACTATAAAACAAAAATGCTTCTAACCTGTAAGCCCCACTTGCCCAAGGATGGTAACTTTCTATAATACTGGAAGCTATTCTTGTAATTGCCTGGTCTTGTACAAACCGTGTGTTTTTCCTTCTGTAAACAGGCTTGCTTGCCCAACTGCACGTAGGCAGGATGTATGCTTGACTGCACATAGGAGGGATGTGTGCATGATTACATGTATGCAGGAAGTACATCAGCATGTGTGTTTGTCCTTGATTACACACATGCCTTGTAAATTTTGCCTTTATAAAACCCCTGACTAATGTAATTTGGTGCTGCATCTTGAACGTGCTCTCTGGTGCCAGTTTTGTTATGGGTCTAGAGTCATCCAGATATTCACCAATGCAACCATGAATAAATTTAAATAAATAAGAGGCTTAATTAAATGCTGGCTAGTCCATGGATACTGGCCAGATTCATACCCAGGATTTCTAGAGTATGGCTTTCTTTCTTAATTTTAACGTTCTTGGGCACTTTATGAGTGTTTGGGGACCTAAGAGGACAAAGGCCAAAGACAGTGTTCTACTTCCTGCCCTGGCGGTTTTGTTGTAGTAAGCGTCCTGGGCAAGCCCAGTATTTGAGAATGTGAGCACTCCCAAGTTTTAAAAGGAAACCAGCTCGACATTTCTGAGAGTTCAACAAAGTTAATCAGACTGTCTGACCTAGCTCATTCTGAGATTGAATGATGGAGAAAAAAACCCTTATGCTATACAAATTTAGAATACAACAAAATTGCTATTCAACATTCCCTGGAGTGATTTTTTTTCAATTTATTAAAACAGTTTACAATTATATTGTCAAAATTCTTTTATAAAGGTTACTGAAAATTATGGAGTGACTGCTCTCCAAGGTGGAAAAAGCCACAGAATCTAGAATATTCCAGGGTATAGAAGTTATAGAATATGGCCTATACCCAATAAGAACACATTTAGGCATTGCAATTTAAAGTCATAGTAAAGTTTTATTTCTATACATTTCTCCATTATTGCAAAAAAATATTTTCACCTTTTCAGAAATAGCAATAATAGATATATAAATCTGTGTTTTAAAGATAATTGATGGGGGGGGGGGGAGCGGTTGAGACAGGGTTTCTCTGTGCAGCCTTGGCCATCCTAAAACTTGCCCTATAGACCAGGCTGGCCTGGAACTCAGAGATCCACCTCTGCCTCCTGAGTGCTGGGATTAAAGGTGTGCACCACCACTGCCCTGCTCATAATTTACAGTTGTTAAAAGTAACTGAATTTGACATTTGTCTTTTCCTTTTATTTTGCTTTTATAATGGCTGCTTAGCCATTCTGAATCATTAGAAGGGCATCACTGAAAGTGTATCCAATGCCTGTGAACAGGTTCACTTCTGATGCGTCTCTAACCATCGGTTGATGGCCATTTTCAGAGTCCTGTTTGGGGTTAGTACCAGTGAAGGAAGAGCCAAATTTGTCATGGGGCTCGTGCGCTTCTTTTTGTGGATCCAACTTTCCATTGCTTCTCTCTCGTAGGAGTAGCCATCTGAAAAAAGCACATTGCTTCAGTCAGGTGAAGAGTGGTGATTAGGATGAGTAAGATGAACTGCACTCAGGCCAGGTGTCTGTTGTGAGTTAAATGGTCATCTCGCTTTGCCTGTGCCATGTCCAAAATAGACCAGGCACAGCAGCTGGCCTGTAGCCCTGAAGGCATGCTAAGCTTGGACTGTGCTCTGTGAAATATTAAGTCCAGAACAGTGCCACTATATACTTACCTTGTTCCTCTGACACACAGCAGCTGAGACCAGAACCCTGTTGAAATTCAGACACTGTGGTTGAAAAGGGGGGTATCGGGTTGTTAAAATTTTGTGAAAATGAGAGGAGAAAAGAGACTTAAGAATAACTTGGCAAGACCCTTCAATGTATCAAACAGCACAAGAAAGACTGCTGAAAGAGATGTGTTGTGGAGGAGCTAAATCACTACCATTTTTATGCCACGCTCATGCTAAATCGTTTGCCTTCACACATGTGAAGACTGGGGTCTCTGGGATGGGTAAAGGGATACCAACCTATAAGCCTAGCCTTCGGGAGGGGAGGCCAGTCTGGGTGTATGTAACGTTAGAGTTTATCACTAGTATGTTCATTGCTGAGCTTGTCCTGTTCTTACTCAGGCTGAAGACTTGCTTCTCTCTGTGCTAAATCCATAACATCTGCAACTGCTGCAAATCATGCCTGGGCCTTGGCATCCTCCTGCCTGCCCATGCAAGTGTTACAAGTCTTGCATCGTGGTGTGCGCTTCAGCTCTGATTCCATTTGTGTCTGCTCTTAGCTCTGTATGGCTAATGGCATTCTGTTGTATAGCTGTACATCTTATGTATCCCTTCTATTGACAGAAGCAAATTTGGACTGTTTCTAGTCTAGGGGTATTCTCCATGCTGTGGTCTATGCCCAGCTTCCCGTGTGAACCTGGGTACACACTGAAGAACTACGTTGTATGTTTTGGGGGAAATGCCTAGTGTGTTTCAACAAGAGCCGGGCTTTTTTAAATTCCCACCAACAATTTCTGTTCTTTTTGTCAGAGTTTATTTCCCAATTTTTTGAGACTAAGCCATTAGTTAATACAATTGTCATGTGGCTTTGACTTACATTTCACTAGTGACCATGACACTGCGCATACTGCCCCATTGTTCAATTTTTTTTTTAATTTTTAAATTTTTTTCCCTTAAAGGACATGATTTCACTATGTAGTCCAGGCTGACCTCAAACTCATAGCAATCCTCCTGCCTCTCCCCTGCTGGAATTATGTGCCACCCTGCCCCTTTCTAATGATCAGATGTTGAATTATAACAGCAGTTTGAGCAAGAAAACCTCCATTTTATTGTTAAAGTTGCACTTGCTGAACTCTCATCCCCATGACACTGAAGACTGACAAAGCATGTGCAGTTCAGCGTTACTCAGAGCCCTGCTGTTAGAGCCATGGTGACTAATTCCAGAGCCAGCAGGCCAGATGGCTAAGTGTGCTAAGTGTATTTTAGCAGAGGTAAAGGACCTTTAAAAACTTCTATCAACCACTGTGGTAAAAAGCCTTGTGTTACCGCTGGCAGTACTTACAACGGACTGAATATCTCTGGATGCTCTGCATTCAGAGAGAAGCTTACACTTTCTGTTTGCTCTGTTCCTCATGTTCCTCTGTCTGCTACAGTCAGAGGTGTGACTATGTGACTGTGAGCTCTTTTCCCATTGTATGGAGCTGCTTCGTTATGGAAGCTGCTGTTGGTACTGTGATGGCCACGCTTACAGAGAGGCAAGGTCTGTGGTATTAGACAGTATTCTCTTTAAAAAAAAAAGTTTACTTTCATTTTATGTGCATTCATTGTTGTTTTGCCTGCACTCATGTCTGGGTGAAGGTGTCAGATCTTGGAGTTACAGACAGTTGTAAGCTGCCATGTAGGTGTGGGATTTGAACCCCAGTCCTCTGAAAGAGCAGTCAGTACTCTTTAATGGCTCCATCTCTCCAGTCCACTTAAACAGTCTTCTTATGTCTTCCTGGGATCTGGATTATGTGACCCCTAGTTTTAGCTACAGCTATCCTGTTTCAGATTGCAGGTGGATTATGCTGTGAGCTTTTTTTTTTTTTATTTCTGTGGATTACAAATTCTTTCATTATAGAAACAGTTTTGAGGAATTTCTTTTGACCTGTTAGTTACCCTATATTTATTACTTTTTTTTTTTTTTTTTTTTTTTTTTTTTTTTTTTTTTGGTTTTCTTTGTGTAGCCCTGGCTGTCCTGGAACTCACTCTGTAGACCAGGCTGGCCTTGAACTCAGAAATCTGCCTGCCTCTGCCTCCTAAGTGCTGGGATTAAAGGTGTGCACCAACACTGCCCGGCTACATATTTTTTTCTTAATCAGTAAGCTACTCTACTCCAGTAGAAGACCCTGCTTCTATTTATGAGGTTGAGGGAAGCGTCATCTTCTAGTCCCACATACATGCCAACATGTATACACACATCCTCACAGCAGACGTTTCAAGCTGTCCTACCAAGTTCATCCCAAAACAGAACTCCCGGGTTCAGAGGACCACCAGAGCTTTCAAACGGTCTACACTGCCTCTCAGAACACCTCAAATCCCTGAAGACAGACAACTAAAAACAAGTGTAGGATGGTGATTTTCCATTTAGATTTGCATAAGTAAAATTCAACGATAGTTAGGTAACTGAGCTCAAACAGGTCATCAGGAAAAACTACTTTTTCTTGTTTGCTTGTTTTCACTACATGTTACAGCTTTACGATTGATGTGTGTATGGGCTTGAGGGTCTTACCCAGGACTGATACAAACTACCAAGTGCCCTACCACTGAGATTCATTCCCAGGACTCCAGACTTTACACAGAATGAAGAAAAGTTCTACAATGAGTTCCTGGAGAGATCCTGGGAAGATGGCCCAGTGGGTAAAGTACATGATGTACAAGCATGAAGCCCTGAGCTTGGACCTCAAGAAAGCCAGGTGGTAGGGCAGAGCTGTTCTCCTACAGTGAGATAGGCGGAGACAAGAGAATCCACAGAAGCTGGGTCATCCTCAACAGAGTTGAGGATCAAAGACCCTGCTCTCAAGCAAGGTGAAAGGTGAAGACCAAAACCAGCTGTCCACTGACCTTTGATGGGAGTTCATGTACAACCACATTCACTGACAGTGGCTCCTGGAGTCTTCAGTGGGTAGAGTCCCTTCTAGCTTCTACTGTATTTACTTTGTATAGAGAACAATGTATAGGAGTGACCTTGTCTTTTCACCACATACACATGCTCTAGATGTCAAACTGGAGTTACCAGGCTTGGCCAGTCCTAATCCCAATGTGCTAGTTCATACCTTCCCATTCCTAGACTTGAATTTCTAGAGAGAGCAAATTAAGTATTCCTAAAACTTTCTTGCTCCATTATGTATTGAAGCTATCTTTAAGACAGATAGCTGCCCTGCAGGGTTAACACTGAGAAGTTACAGATTTCAACCTCTTAATGGCTTTCTAAAGGATGAGTCCATGAAGTACCACAGATGTTCAGTACGCAGTATACAGTTAATACTATGTCATTATACAGGAACTATGACATATTTGACCTATATCACAAGCTTATCTTGATTTCAATCAAGAAGACTTTCAAAGGTCACACAGGTATAGATAAGAGTCCTGAGATGGAAAGCCAGGCAGCCTGGCTCCAGAGTATATACTGATATTCTGCACACTAAGAGCAATGTCCAGAAATGACTCAGTAACTGGAGTTATGAGTACAGTCTCAGTGGGAAGATATCAGCGTTAGTAGACCAGGCTGTGAAGGTTGTCTAGAAAGGTTTAAGAGAAAAAGTGGAAAAGAATAATACAGCTGACATTTTCCTATAGGAATGCCGGTCAAGAAAAGAGTGTTCCCTGAACAAAAGAACAAATACATGCCATATCAATGCCTTGAAGCAACACACAGCAATCCGTTCAGTGAATCTGAACTCAACCGGAGTATAATTCCCCTTTGTCGGGACTTCAGACAACAAGCAAAGCAGTCAGACCTGCGATAGTAGATTCTTAGGATTAAAAAATGATGAATCAACATGAAAAATAGTACAGTGGACTCCATCAAAATCAAACATTTTTTTTTTCAAAGAAGCCAAAGAGAAAATACAGGCAATGCATTGCCTTACAAAAGACACACTTAGAATATCAAACTGATAACTCAATACAAAATGAAAAAAGGGCTAGAGGGCATATTATGAAAGATGTAATAGGAGGCATATGAAAAGGTGCTTCATTGCAGGGAGAGGATTAACAGTATAATATGATTCAGGATTAGGACAACCAACAACACGTGTTTGCAAATATGGAGCAAAATTGGAATTTGCAGTTATGAACTTAAAATGGTGTATCCACCGGGAGAAACATCTGGGTAGTTTTAACATGCACGTAGTAAATAACCTACAAGGTCCACTGCTGAATATTTTATCGTGAGAAAATGAGTCCTGTCCAGACAAAGATCTGGGCATGAATGTCACAGGAGCTTCAGACATGACAGCCCATTGCCAGCTGGTGGAGAGATGCATTGTGGTATATCTAGTGCAATGGAGCACTACTCAGCAATAAAAAGAAATAATTTACTGATGTAAAACAAGATACCTGATTTAGAAGCATCTGCAAGTTTCAGGCTTCTACTGAGGGAATTATGGGAGTAAGGCAGATGGTGACAGAGAAAGATACCCAGTGTCCACCTCTATGTGTGCATGCCCACCTGCACATGCACATGAACACGCAACACATGCAGTCTTTATGGTTGATAGCCACATGTACTTAAGTGAAATTTCAAAACTTAATCACTTTGTCTCAATTATAAACTTACTATTCTCCATTTATTTACTACAAATATACAGCGTGCAATTTTTTACTTTGCATCTAATGATTTAAAAAAAAAAAAAACTCACCTAAGAGAAACAAAATGGCAATTCTGACCACGGCCAGTTACAACAAGCTTGTGAGAAGTGTTCCCCTGTCCTGCAGGTAGCACATTGCACACCTGAGCCCCGCAGCCCCACACGTACCTGATGCAATGACGGGGTCCTTCATGACCTCTCTGGTTATTGGGCAGATGAACTCATCAGGGATTCCAGAAGAAAGAGAATCCATCCTGGTCCTGAGCTCTTCAATACTCCTCAGGACTTTGTTGCGCAGCCCTAGAGATTCTAAAAGGATATCCGTTACATTAGGCAGCAAGTGAAAGTCTGTGAAATGAAACGGGAAGTGCAATGAACTCTCAAAACTTAAGGCTGTGAGGACGGGAATGCACGGGAATGCACGAGCTATCAGTATTGTTCTCTCATATGGTAAGTGCTTAGCTTTCTTTTAGTGGCACAACACTCAGGCCAACCCAAAGGAGGAAGGAGATCTGGCCTGTCTTGAGGTGGAGGACTGCAGAGGGAACACTCAAGAATGAAGCCTCCTGCTGTCCAGGAAGCAAGAGAGGGAGAGGGAAGGTGAGTGAGGCCTGGTGTCCTCTGCAGGGTCACACCACCGTGAACTGGATCCCACTGAGCCTCAGTCCTTAAAGCTCTGCCACCCCCTGCACTATCACAGGCAGGCACTTGAGCTTACCACAAGGATGCTGATGCACACACACATCCATGTCCTAGCATCCCAAAAAATGACACACAAAAAAAGTCTCAAACAAGCAAAAACCCTGTCATTCCTACCTACAAATATATGATTATTCATTTCAGTATAGGGATTCTGACCCAGCTAATTTGCACTCGCCATCTGAACTTTCTCCCAGCTTATCAACTCCAAGTTCCAAGCTCCGCAGCACCATGCAGTATTCCGAGGGCCTGGCTATGAACCAAGGCCAGTGTGCACATACAAGTCCAGTGACTGGACTGAAGGCTTTGCTAATCTTGTCCAGAATTGGTTTTCTTCTTCTATGGCATGAATACTTTATACTTAACAGTATGACAATTGCATTCACAAATGCACAGACTCACAAATGCCTTAAAACATCTCAGCATCGTGGATGGATACTCCTTGTACAAATAAATGTATGACATAGTAGTTAGTTCTTAGGGGAAACAATGACTCTGAACCGGAAGAGTTGGAAGGCAGAAGACGAAGCGCAGAGCTAGAGAACACATCCATGTGGCACTCTTTATTCACCCTTCTTGAGAACCTGGTTTTTTGAGACAAGACCTTACTATGAGGGTTTCACTGGCAGTGCAGAAATTGGTTTACCTTTGGTTAAAACACTATATTGAGAACCTCAAGCGTGTTCAAATCCCCTTTTCTTACATTTACAAAAGGCCTCTTGACAAGGGGCTGGGCAGTGCTCAGTCTCTTAGCAACAGTTTCTGTGTCCACCATGATGGATATGCTGCTACCTGGGGACACTATACCCCACCATGCTCCAAATGGTCAGCAGATCTGGGTTTAACATGGGCATTAGGAACTAAGAGATCAAGCTACAGTGACAAATGCAGGCAAGCATTTCTGCCTGTAAAAAGCAAACATCAGTTTGCCTTTTCTACTTATTTTCAATCCCAACTTTAATTCTGTCTCAGCCAAATTTACTGTCTTAAGGAAAAGTGTGCTCTTCCTAAAATTCAAGGCTAGAGAACATTCTTTGTAGTTTAAAATAGCATTTGAAGATTTAAAGTTAACTTCTGTCCTGAAGAGAAATAAAACAGAACATTTCAACACCCTTCAGAATGGCTGGGTATGTAGCATGCATGCCTATAATCTTAACCTGCAAGAGGCCTAGGCAGCAGGATCATAGGGTCATAGCCACATAGATCTTGATATGTAATGCTAAAACATCAGATATTTCAAAGTGATATAAAGGACCAGATGTTCCAGTGAACATATTTTCTAATTCTGCTTCTGAATTTTTGAAATTGCCAATTTCCCAAACTATGAAGCATCATATTCATATGTTGAAACCTGTCACCGTTGCTTTCCAGCCTTAGGCCAAGACCAAGTACGACAACAGAAGCAAATCACACAGTAGTGTTAAAAGGCGAGGCTTTGGGGAAAAACAGGATCAGAACCCTTATAACAGAGCCCAGAGAGTGAACTCATCCGTTCCACAGAGTGAGGCACGGTGGGGAAAGTACTGTCCATAAACCAGAAGTTTCTCCCGACTGACACCAAACCTGCCAGTCCCTCATCTCAGGCTTGGCAGAAGGAAGAAATCAATTTCTGGTAGTACCTAGTCAATGGCATGTTGCCACAGCAACAACCTAAGTCAACAAGGAAATGCAAACCAAAGCCTAAAGGAGAAACCACAACTGCTAGATGGTGCTAATAACCAGAGGAGACAGGTGCTGGGAAGAAACCAAACCCACCCACAGACTGTAGAATAAACAGCCTGACAACTCCTCCAGTGTAACACATAGAATCATCAATGATTCACCGATTCTCTGTTGAACAGATACACAAGAAACCTAAAAAAAGACATTCATACAAAAACTTCATGTTCATAGAAGTATCATTCATTACATCTAAAAACACGGAACTGGGGCTGGTGAGAGGGCACAGCGGGTAAGAGCACTGACTGCTCTTCTGAAGGTCCTGAGTTCGAATCCCAGCAACCACATGGTGGCTCACAATCATCCATAATGAGATCGGAAGCCCTCTTCAGGTGCGTCTGAAGACAGCTGCAGAAAATTACGCCGGAGCGAGCAGGGCCGGAGCAAGCGGGGCCGGCAGAGGTCCTGAGATCAACAGCAGCCACACACACCATGGCTCACAGTCATCTGTACAGCTACAGTGTACTCACACACATAAAAAAAAAAAAGAGAGAGAGATAAAATTAATCTAAAAAAAAAAAAAAATGGAACTCTCCCGAATTCTATCAGCTGATGACAAGCAAAAGGAGAAAGGATGGATGGAAAGGTCATGTGTACCAAGCACTAATATATAATGTCAATAACAGGTGGATTTGCACACAAAATACTGGTTCCAAAAGCTGAAAAGGGAAAGAAATAAGGGATGGGATGTCTTTTAGTATTGATAAACATGTTCCAAAATTAAACAGTGGTAATGGATGTACTACTCTGTGAACATGAACACAAGCACACACACATATACACACACACCACTGCCAAGTGTAAACCTCACTTCAGAGAGTCACTTTGACTGGTGAGGTCTCTCAGTCAGTAAGCTATCACACAAGCATGAGGATCTGAGTTCAACAGCCAGAACCCATGTGACAAGCCAGGCTGGTGGCCCATGTTTATAATCTTAGCACTGGGGATACACAGCCTGTCACAAAAACAGTATGGCTGGCTCCTGAGCAACAACAGAGCGTACCCTGTGCCCCGCCCCCACGTGCACACACACCTATATACATGGACTTAGACACACAAACACAAAGATTTTTTTTTTTGAAAAGTAAATTTTAAGGATCTGAACTATAACCAAGTTTTAAAATATGTACCTTTCTAAAATTATAATTTCAAGCTAGGCTTGGTTACATGAAGAAATGCTTCCTTCTTCCTAAGTAGGCCAGTGTACTCTCCTAGAAAGAACTAACCTGGATTAGAAGAAGAGGAAGAGGGAACGGCAAGCAGCTAAACCATCAGCTGGGGACCTCACTAAGAATTTGAAGACTGAGGCCAGGCAGTGGTAGCGCATGCCTTTAGTCCCAGCACTTGGGAGGCAGAGGCAGGCGGATTTCTGAGTTCAAGGCCAGCCTGGTCTACAAAGTTGAGTTCCAGGACAGCTGGGACTATACAGAGAAACCCTGCCTCAAACAAAAAACAAAACAAAACAAACAAAAAATAGGGGCTGGCAAGATGGTTCAGCGAGTAAGAGCACTGACTGCTCTTCCGAAGGTCCTGAGTTCGGATCCCCAGCAACCAACCACATGGTGGCTTACAACCACCTGTAATGAGATCTGATGCCCTCTTCTGGTGCATCTGAAGACAGCTACGGTGTATGGGACCAGAGAGAGTGGGGCTGGAGTAAGCGGCCATCTGTACAGCTACAGTGTACTCATACACATAAAAATAAATAAATAAAATCTTTTTTAAAAAAAAGAATCTGGGGCTGGAGATGGCTCAGTGGTTAACAGCACCGACTGCTCTACTGAAGGTTGTGAGTTCAAATCCCAGCAGCCACATGGTGGCTCACAGCCATCTGTAAAGAGATCTGATGCCCTCTTCTGTGATATCTGAAGATAGCTACAGTGTACTTACATATAATAAATAAATAAATCCTAAAAAAAAGAAAAAACGAATCTGAGCCGGGTGGTGGTGGCGCTCACCTTTAATCCCAGCACTTGGGAGGCAGAGGCAGTCGAATTTCTGAGTTCGAGGCCAGCCTGGTGTACAGAGTGAGTTCCAGGACAGCCAGGACTACACAGAGAAGCCCTGTCTCGAAAAAAAACAAAAACAAAAACAAAACAAAACAAAAGAATCTGAAGACTGCCAGTCTCTACTACCCTTACCGATTTTCAAATCACCAGCCAGACTTTCCTTTGTGAGATGCAATAGTTCTTTCCCATCGATGTTGTTTACCCGGAAAATACCGACGAGGTCCTCCAAGCCTTGAGCACGAAGCCATACTGAGACATCCTCCTCTGACCAGTCTTCAATGAAATGTTTCAGCTGATCATTCATGCTTCCTGCTTTAAGACACACAGCCCAAGTGAATGGCAAACCACATGCTGCTTCTCCAGACATTGCCACTTTGAACATGTTGTACTGTTTAACTTCCTTTTAAGACGTGTAGTAGCTCTTACAGCAGTGAGCAAATGCTACAGGAAATGCTATTCTTTAGGAACCTCTTCACTGCAGAAAGACAAGTTTTGTTTTTGTGGTGCTGGGGATCAAATCTCGTGCCTTGTGCATGCTAACCACACCGACTTTCACTTCTAGTCCAATTTCTCATCACTATGTAATCCTTCCACCTGTGAAGGGAAACTCAGCTTGCTCTATCATCTGCATATCAGCATACCACATAGTTACTGCCAGTGCTGAATGGGAAACTCCTAAGCTGCATGCCTGTGTTTTTCGGTGAGGCCAAGGAAGAAAGCCAGCATGATATATCTGTGATTCCTATTCTGTCCTCGGGCTACATTTACCAGAAAAACCTAGCTCCAAAGGTAAATGATGTAAAAACCATGGGCATCGTGGTTCACACACGTGAATGTATGTGCAAGCATTTAACACCCCTCTGACACAGGACCCTCTAAAATTAGTTTTAAGGTACATTGAAATTGGGTCTGTATGCTGTGTCGAGAAAGGCGATATAAAGAGCATGCTGAGCTTGAAAGATGGCTCAGTGATTAAGAGCACTGTCTGCTCTTCCAGAAGTCCTGAGTTCAATTCCTAGCAATCACATGGTGGCTCACAACCATCTGTAATGGGATCCAATACCCTCTTCTGGTATGCATTGAAAACAGCTACAGTCTACTCATATAAAGTAAATAAATCTAAGAAGGAGAAGGAGGAGGAGGAGGAGGAGAAGGAAGAGGAGGAGGAGGAGCATGCTAAAGGACTTATTAAAATTTAGGTTTGGGAGGATAGCTCAGAGGTAGAGCCCATACCTAGTGTGCACAAGGCCACAGGTTCAATCCCCTGGACCACACAAAAAAAAAAAGACAGACCCAGATTTCTGATTAGTGTTGAGATGGGTTAAGGATGCTCAATGCTTGGGCTGGGGCTAGAGCTTGCAGAGGGCACTTGCCCAGCAGGACAGAGGTCTCAGGTTTGAGAGCACCACAAAACAAGGATGGGGTCATCTTACTGACCTTGGCAAGGCGTTTCCAAGTCAAACTGCCAAATGTTCACTGTCTTGTCCATCGAACCAGTAGCAAGTAAGAGAGTGTTGGGTGCGAACGCACAGGTCGTGACATACCTAGGCGACAGACAGATGGAGAGATGGACGCAGCCATTACATAGAGTCTGACTATTTGTTCATCACAGTAAAACAGTGAGATTCATGTCTGACCTGGTATGCTGAGTCAGTGTGTGCAGCACACTCTGAGTGCCCTGAAAGACAACAGAATAACGGTTACTCGGGCAGGAGACAGGCTAGGGAGACTCCTCACTTCCAGGATCCACAACATCTGAGTAAATTCCTAGTAACTAATGTGTTGAAACTAACTTAGAGACAATAGGAGAGCTGACATCCCTAACTAAGACTTAGAGCTTTCTATACAGGGACCCCTGACATTTGCCAATTTGATTAAGACTGTTAATAGAAACTCAACTGCATAAAAAACAAAGTATAGAATATTCCTGCTGATGTATCTGATCTGTGCTGCATGATCAGCGAATGAAAGTCCTTGACATTCCGACTACACTTAGGCAGCCATCGATGTACAGGTATTGTCCTCATTAGGGTTTCTATCGTGATAAATACAACACCATTTCTAAAAGCAACTTGGGGAGGGTTTACTTCGCTTACACTTCCAACCCACAGTCTATCACTGAGGGAGGTCAGAGCAGGAACTGAGGCAGGAGAGGCCATGGAGACCTGCTGTTTCTGGCCTGCTCTCCACGGCTTGCTCTGCCTGCTTTCTTTCAGCACCATGGTCTCAGGGTGCAAATACACAGATCCTGACATACCTAGGTGATGGACAGATGGACGCAGCCATTACACAGAGTCTGACTAGTTAGTTCATCACAGTAAAACAGAGTGAGATTCACGTCTGACCTGGTATGCTGAGTCAGTGTATGCAAAAAAATGCCCGGTACAACTGCCTACTAGCAATATGATGGGAACATTTCCTCAACTGAGGTTGCTCTTCCAAGATTAGAGAGTAAGGACAGGTGTATTCAGTGAGGAGTAGCACATGTTTTGTAGATAAAAGGCAATGTTATAACTATTTGTGAATATAAAGTATCCCGCAACCAGCTGGTAGGAAATACCAGCTCTGCTTCATCTGGCTTGAGTGTTTGTTCCCAATTGTTGCAGGAGCATGCAGAGAGTTTAACTCCTGTGTGGGTAAGTAAGCTTTGCTTGCTACCGCACTCTGATGAGTTATACCTCCGCCGACTGGCTTGGCTGATGCCTCAACCCAATCAATGAGGAGTCAGGCAACACTGATTTTCTCTTAAAGATCATTCTCATGGACTATTCTTTTAGTAAGACGTAAAACTTCCATTTTTATTTATACTCAGGCAACTCAGCATTTACTCTTATAAATCTGCCCCAAACTTGTATTTGTCCAAGGCTATAGTCATCATAAAGACATTATTAAAATATCTAAAGCTTTTCCAAGTACTTTACTATTTCAGCATTGTGAGAATGTATATTATATTCTTGGGTACCATAAATATCTATATTAAAATAAATATATATTTTTAAATAACTAAATTTGAGAAATGTAGTTGTCTCATAAACAATTTATATAGTTTAACACAGAAAATATGAAGTACTTACGATACCATATATGATGACAGACTTATCCACTGACCTTAAAAAACAAAAACAAAGACAAAAAACAATGGTGAAAAGTTCTATAAAAATCGAGTGCAGCCTCCTAGAAAGGGAGAAGACTGAGGGTGAGCGTCTGGAGTGGACTGGCCACGCTGGGGAGGGGCTCTTCTTGTAGGAAAAAGAACTGCATGTAATAGAGAAAACTCCGACACCATAACAGTGCATGTGGTTTACACAATTGATTAAAATATGTCATTTTATAAATTTTCCACCCTTAGAAGAGTCTTTCTGCAACCACCATGCACACGGCGAGGTCAGCAATGCTGTCACGGTTGTCGCCTTTGAAACTGTCTAAATTCATCGTGATGAAAATGGAGTGGGCTCCAGTAAAGGCGGCACACTCCCTGTTCAGTAGGCGACTGAACACTAATACTAACAGTGTGAACTAAACTCAGAACCTTTGTCATAAATTCAAAAGAAGAATTATACTTGAGTGGCTGGGCGGTGGTGGTGGCACACGCCTTTAATCCCAGCACTTGGGAGGCAGAGGCAGGCGGATTTCTGAGTTCGAGGCCAGCCTGGTCTACAGAGTGAGTTCCAGGACAGCCAGAGCTACACAGAGAAACCCTGTCTCAAAAAAACCAAAAAAGAAAAAAAAAAAGAGAATTATACTTGAAAACTTCAACTCTGCGACAGGAAGCATATAATTTTGCATAAAAAAATCCAAAACAGTAGAAAAATTACCAAATATCATATATGCCAGACATAAATTTATAAACTTTCTCATTTAGTCCTGAATTCTGTAAATTACAAGTTATTGTTTCTGGAATTTCTAAAATTCTTAACGAAAAATCCATTTTTTTAAAGCATCTTTTAAATAAACACTAAGGAGTGACAGGCTGGGTTGACACACGTCTTTAATCCCAGCATTTCAGAGGCAAAGGCAGGTGGATCTCTTGAGATTCAAGGCAGGCCTGGTCTACAGAATAAGTTCCAAGACAGCCAAAGATACACAGAGAAACTCTGTCTCAAAAATCCAAAAAGTAAATAAATAAAAATTTAAAATTAAAAAATAAATAAAAAACAAAGAAGGTAATATGATGGATGGGACTTCCCAGCTTCTTAGTAACATCCCTGTGGACAATTATCCAGGAGAAACAATAGCTGCCCCACAGCAGCCTCTAACTCTGGGGCTACGCAACTCAGGCATGCTGCTGGACCCAAGCAGTGTGGCTGGAGAGCAGCACCACATTCAATGTTAAAGATGTCACAAAAGACAACTGAAAAATTCACAGCACCAATATACGCACACTTGCACACACACACACACACACACACTTGTACACACACACACACACACACACAGAAAGA
>NW_022196897.1:46777442-46801652 GCF_008632895.1 Mastomys coucha
AGAGAGAGAGAGAGAAAGAGAGAGAGAGACGCTCAATTCTGCTTAAGCTTCTAAAGGAATGCTAGCCATTCTCACATGCAGCTGACCAGAACCCATTCACGGTAAGTTTATGTCACAATCTTCCCAGCTGGTCTGCATAACACTGTGTCTCAAATGTATGCATTGCTTGGGTGTCAGGTCGACAACAAAATAAAAAGGGAATTCCACTTTGTGAATATTGCCTTGGATGTAATGTCACTTAGGAAGCAGGACTATTGTCAGTGATTTATTTGGGACAAGTGTCAGTGTAAGGAGAGTAAGGGGAAGATGGGGACTGAGTTTTAGGGAATAGTGTTAGGTCACCTTCTGCTAGTCACTGTGGAGTACAAGGAACAGTTGGCTGATTCACAGAACAACAGGACCCCAGCATTCACATGCAGAATAAAATAGAAACAGGTGCCTTGCAGGGAGGAGGAGCATGTGTTTTCGGGAATACGGTCTTTGGCCTTCCTGTTCTTTCCTACTAGGCAGCCAGAAGTCAGACCGACCGGAATCTGGGGAAAGGCAATGGGCCATGTGGCTGGGCTCCCACTATACTTCCTATTTTTCTGATGATATTAATTATGATTTATGATCTAATAATTATAATTTATGATCTAATTAATATGAATTAATAAGTGTGGGACCCATGCTGCCCAAAAGCCAAAGGCATGGTATCTGGGTTTTTTGTTTTGTTTTTTTTTCATTTTTCAACACAAAAAGAAAACAAAATATCCTTTTTGGTCCTCAAGAGAATCACTGACTTGAATTGACTTGATTCTTTACTGTGCCTTCAATACTTTCTCTGACAGGTCTCACGTGTCAGAATTGCTTCTAAAGTTGTAGTAGAGCTGGGGTCAGGGGTCAGGGGTCAGGGGAAGAGTGCTTACCTACCATAAATGAAGCCTGGGTATGTGCTTTAGAACACAGAAGGGAGACGAGAGGCAGCTTCAGTGGCGTACTGGGACTACTTTAGTCTGAGTTCCATGGAAGTCTCACATGCCTTGGGCCTCTTTATCCAGCCTAGCTGCTCTGGTTCTGTTTGTGTTTATCACAAATGTGTTCGAATCTTGAGCCTCAGCATGAGGACGTAAACTTCTGAAGAGGAAGGCCTTGGTGGAAGGTCATTAGGTTCCTGGCTGCCTTCCTCTTAAAAGAGACTAAGGTGGTTCTTTTGGGACTCAAGTCAGTTCGTCTGCAAGCAAGTTGTAATAAAGCTTGCACCTGACCCCTGAATCCTGCTATCTATGGTTTACTGTCTCAATACATGATCTCTTGGCTGTGTATGGTGGTGCATGCCTTTAATCCCAGCACTTGGGAGGCAGAGACAGGTGGATCTCTGTGAGTTCAAGGCTAGAGAGTGAGCTCCAGGCAAGTTATTTATTTATATAAATAAAATTTTATTTATTTATTTAAATAAAAATGTATTTATTTATATAAAATATGTGTTTATTTTAAATGTATTTATTATTAACTATATTTATTTCTGTGCATAAATAAAATATATTTATTTATATAAATAAAAATACATAGATATATCTATTTATATTTTATAGACATATACCACGCATATACAAGTGCCTGGAGAGACCAAGAGTGGGTGTCAGATCTCCTGAGGATGGTGTTAAGGCTGCTGTGAGCCTCCTGACATGGTGAAGAATGAACTCAGGTCCTCTGGAAGATCAGGAGGAGCTCTTTACCACTAAAACATCTAACCAGCCCCATGTAAGATACCTAGCCTCCAGAATTATAGTGCGGTGAGGTCAAAAAGACTTATGTAATACATTTTAATCTAGAAGAATTTCCACCTTTATATCTGCCTATCTGCACATTTAAATTCTACCCCTTTTTATATGTTATCCCCATCTCTGCTTACAGCTTCCAACCCAGGATCTCACTCTTCCATTCATTTGCCTTTGAGCCACTGTGTGTGCACACTTCCTCTTGCTTTGTGCATTGGTTTTCACGGTCTCCCTGTCTCAGGCCTGCAGTCTGTCTCCCGGTGACTGAGTACACAGGAATCCTTCCTCTCCTGTTCCCCATTCATCTGTCCCTGCCTCTCCCAGGAGCCTGCTTTAAGAACTTAAAAGACTTGTATTTTACCAACTTATCATTTTAAGTCACTCACTTATCTGTATATCCAAATGAATCAAAAATATCCAGAAAAACAGTTGACCAAGAACAGTGGTTCTTGACTTGTGTCAAGACCCCTTTGGGTCCCATTTCAGATATTTACTTTATAATTCATAACAGTAGCAAAGTTACAATTACGAAGTAGCAACAAAATACTTCTTTGTTACCACACCATGAGGAACTGTATCTAAGGGTCACAGCATCAGGAAGGTTGAGAACCACTACCCTAGAGCAACAGCATATACCTGAAACATTCAAAATTGCAACTTTATATTATAGAAACGCTAGGCACCTAAGAGTGACACAATATAACTAAGAGTGACAGAAAACAACAGAGCTATGAGAAGAACTGGAAACAAGACCCAGCCACGGCAGTGGCAGCGCTTCCTCTGTGGTTTGGAAGGAGGGGAGCTACCAGGCTCCAGTGTAATCGTCCTGGGCATTAACTATGAGGGCTAGGACTCACAAGTCCCCATGTCCTGCAGAGCATGTTCCTTGCAGAGTGCTCAACACATGAGACAGTCACACATAGGTGTCTGACCTCACACAATCACTCTGCCCATTAGCCTGATCCTTAGACAGGAGAAGAAACTCAATTCTGAGCTCTCTTTTATAAATCCCGGGGCAACAAAGAATTTGCTGTTTCTGTCTTTTGAGCAAGGCTCACTCTGTAACCCTAGGCTTTAAACTCACAATCCTCCTGTTGCAGCTTCCTCGGTAATGGAATCACAATCACAGTGCCATGGCACCCAGCTTTATATTTTTTGATGAGCAATATTCATCTTTTGATATGAACAAGACCCCATAGTGGCAAATATGAGTGGCTGGTTGGTTGGTTGGCAAGAACAGGAAGACCCGGGGAAAAGATTCAACAGCTGTGGGCCAGATGTTTTAAACAGAAGCTAGGAGCCCATACATCTTGGCTTTAGTCTGAGTGGCTATGATAAGCATTGCAAGTGTGTTAGACTGCCACAGCCTTAGAGATATTTTAGAAGATCTAGTGGCAGAGCTAGGAACATAGAGAGCTCAGTGGTGGTGAGTGGGCTTAATGTGCGTGAGCCCTAAGTTCAGGCCCCAGCACCACCAAAAGAAAGAAAACCCAGCGTCGACAAGAGCTTACATACACATATAGAATGTATATATTAAGATTATATGTAATTTAAAAGAAAATAATTGGTCATAGTGACAAAAGCGAACTAAAGAAAGAACTTTGTTTTCTAAGTACTAAAAACTTCCAGAACAGTTTTACCTACAAAAATCATTATGTGTAAAATCTATTTGTATAACATATAGCACTGTTTCCATTCTACTAAAATATATGTTTATCTGATACACTGTATATAGCTCAAGCTGTGTATTTTTGTTGCTTACAACACAAGTAAACATTGTTATTTATTCAGAATTATATTTGTACTATATTTTCAAAGGGTTATTTTTGTTGTAGAACTCTTTCAGCTATTATAATTTTTAGTGCATGAAATCATAAGCCAGAAATACTGTATCATTTTTGTCACTAAAGTGAATCTTACTGAGCTCCATCCTGCTTGGATGGCAGGAGCCAGCCCTCCCTTTCAACAACATCCATTGCCTCTCTAGAGCTTCGGAAGCTCAAGCTTCTAGCCCAGTGGTCCATCTTCCTAATGCTGAGACCCTTTGATACAGTTCCTCGTGTTGTGGTGACCCCAACTATGAAATTACTTTCATTGTTACTTCATAGCAGCTGTCATTTTGCCACTGGTATAAATTATGATGTATCTGATATGCAGAATATTCAATATGTCACCCCTCTGAAAGGGTCATTTGACTCCCAAAGGGGTTGCAACCCACAAGTTAAGAACCTCTGGGCTGAGCTGGTGAGGTGGCTCAGCTGATAAGAGCACACTGACTGCTCTTCTGAAGGTCCTGAGTTCGGATCCCAGCAACCACATAGTGGCTCACAACCACCCGTAATGAGATCTGACACCCTCTTCTGATGCATCTGAAGACAGTTACAGTGAATTACGCAGGAGCGAGCAGGGCTGGCAGAGGTCCTGAGTTCAATTCCTAGCAGCCACACACATGATGGCTCATGGCCATCTGTACAGCTACAGTGTACTCATACACATAAAATAAATAAAATAAATCTTAAAAAAAAAAAAAAAGAACCTCTGGGCTGGGGCTGGAGAGATGGCTCAGCAGGTAAGAGCACTGACTGCTCTTCCTAAGGTCCTGAGTTCAAATCCCAGCAACCACATGGTGGCTCACAACTACCCATAATGAAATCTGATGCCTTCTGGTGTGTCTAAAGACAGCTACAGTGTACTTACATAGAACAATAAATAAATCTTTTTAAAAAAAAAAAAGAACCTCCTGGCTATAGGAAGAGGTCATGGAGTGGTATGACCCATGTAAGACATGACCCCCCAAATCTGGGCCCTTGTGATCTAACTAGCACCCCCTGTTCCTTTAACTGCCTCCCAGAAGTATTGACACAGTATAAACCCGTGTATCCCTCCATTCTTAGGCCAGAGCATTTGTGGGCTGTCTCTGAGAATCCGGAGGCGTGGCTTCCCACCCTTCTGGGGCTTTGCTCTGCTGTTCCCTCCTTCCTACTGTTCTAGTTTGTTCTTATTTAAAAACACGGATTGATTATTTATTTATTTATTTATTTGCTTATGTGCTTATTATGTGTACATGTCTATGTCTGTGTGTGCGCACTACATGTGTGCACCCAAATATTTGAATTTGGCCACATGCTTTTGGGACAGGAAAGAAAGGAGACAAATGGAGAAATCCAATTTCACTGTTATGGAATCTATAAAGTTATGGAGCTGGCACTATTAAGTCTAGAATATAGAGAATCAAGTGCCATTTCCTTTCAAAACAATAAATATTATAAACAAAGGCAAACACATAAATTTTCTCAGAAGGCTTTTTTGGCCATAGTGCATACTAAATTTCAAGAATGTTTAGGCAATGAAGCAAGCAAGGCTCCTCCTGCTCTCCAAAGAAACGACAAAAACAAGTCAATCATGGTGTTAGCTCAGCGGTGGTGCAATGCCTGGCACGGGCAAGGTGACAAGTCTGATTCCTAACATTGCCAAAAGATGACAGAGGCAATGTCAAGTGGGGGCTAGAGAAGACACAGTGCTACTGCAGAAGACCTGAGTTCAGCACCCAGAGCCCTCACTCTTACCAAAGTCACCCAGAGCCCTCACCCTTACCAGGGTCACCCAGAGCCCACACCCTTACCAGGGTCACCCAGAGCCCTCACCCTTACCAGGGTCACCCAGAGCCCTCACCCTTACCAGGGTCACCCAGAGCCCACACCCTTACCAGGGTCACCCAGAGCCCACACCCTTACCAGGGTCACCCAAGGCCCTGACCATTACCAGGGTCACCCAGAGCCCTGACCATTACCAGGGTCACCCAGGGCCCTGACCATTACCAGGGTCACCCAGGGCCCTGACCATTACCAGGGTCACCCAGGGCCCTGACCATTACCAGGGTTTTCTACCACTGCTGGCATCCCTGGTACCCACACTCAGATGCAAACACCCTAATATGGTCACACACATGCACATAAGTATAATGATAAAATAAATGTTAAAGTCAAAGTAGGATGAAACCTGTCTTATGGAAGTGTCTAAGAATTTTTTTAATCTAAACAACAAAGGAATCATATCTTTTGTTTTCATTTGAAATCAGGCTAGGTTGTCAAACTGTAATAAAAATTTTATGAAGAAAAAAGATTATAAAGTAATTGAACCAATCGTGTATGTTCAAATAAAGCTTCATAAAATAAGGGTTTGAAAGCAATGTTCCAATTGAGAATAGGAAATCATAAAATTTGTCAAAAGAGACTTTAAAAAAATGCTGACTAGAAACTTTAGAACTGAAGTTTAAGCAAAATTATAAGTTGAGAGACTATTAAGTGTAGTACAGTAGGGCTGGAGAGATAGCTCAGCAGCTAATAGCACTGGTTGTTCTTTTATTATTATTTTTTTTTGGGGGGGTGGGGGTTGAGACAGGATTTCTCTGTGTAGTCCTGGCTGTCCTGGAACTTACTCTGTAGACCAGGCTGGCCTTGAACTCAGAAATCTGCCTGCCTCTGCCTCCCAAGTGCTGGGATTAAAAAAGTGCACCCCCACTGCACTGCACTGGTTGTTCTTCCTCAGGACTTGAGTTCTATTCTTAGCACCCACATGGTAGATCACAACTATCCATAACTCCAGCTCCAGGGCATTTGATGTATGCACTTGAAACACATACATGCAGGTAAAACATTTGTATACATAAAATAATTAATTAATTTAAAAAACTTTAAGTAGCACAGTAGTTGAAAAAAGCATCAGTAAAGGAGAAATGAAGAATGAAATATAAAAAGTTAGAAACGGGCTGCAGAGATAGCTCAGCTGTTAAGGGCATTGGCTAAGCTAGCAAAGGACCTGGTTTGATTCCCAGCACCCACAGGGTGACTCAAAAACATTTGTAAGTCCAGTCCCAGGGGATCTGACACCCTCTTCTGGCTTCCATGGGCACCAGGCACTACACGTGTACTATGTACTACACAGACAAAACACTCATACACATAAAAAAAAAAAAGACAAAAGCAAAAGATATTAAAAAGGCTAAAAGAAAGAACACTTAAGAGTTAGAAGGTACAGTCTGCACCTAACTGGCATCTTAGAGAGAGGGAGAAAGGGACAAAGGGACAGCAGAGGAGATAAGAATTTCTAAAAATTGATGGCACATGATTCCACAGATCTAGAAAAAGGATTCCTAGCATCGCTGGCCCAACCAGTGCATTCTGGTCTGGCCAGATAGCTCAGTGGGTAAAGGTGCCTGTGGCCAAGCCTGAGGACTTGAGGTCAATCCCTGGTACCCACGAGGAAAAAGGAGAGGACCCACTCTTCCAGATGTTCTCTGCTTTTCACCCAGAGAGCATGCTGCACTGCTCCCCACCTCATTTGTCCAAACAAAAACTCCTAGCAAGGTAAAACTAAGCCCACATGTAGATATACTAAAGTGAGTGTATGGAACACCACATACTAAAAGTTTTAGGACCAGCTAGAAGGGGAAACATGAACCACATGCCAAGCAATGAGACGGAAAGGTAACTTTCTGTATAGCAACAGACCATTTAAACAGCCCAAGCTTGTCTGCTGCAAGCAAGGTTGGTTTACCTTGGTGATGGGTGTAATTTACCTGTGGTTATCTTAGAAGAAGCATGGGGAAAAAAACCGTTGCTGAAATACATCACAAGCTGGTGGTGGTAGTGCACACCTTTGATCCCAGCACTCACGAGGCAGAGACAGGAGGATCTCTCAGTTCAAGGCCAGTCTGGTCTACAGAGTGAGTTCCAGGACAGCCAAGGCTACACCAAGAAACCTTGTCTTGAAAAACCATAAGTTCAAAAATAAATAAATAAAAATGTATTTCTACCCTTATTGTTTGGGGTAGAGGTGGGGAATACAAACTAACCATGCTAAAGTAGCACTATACCACTCAATGGATACAATTTAGAAGACCCAAAATATGAGGTATAGGAAAGGATAAAAAACAGTGGGCTGGTAGAATAGCTCAGCAGGTAAAGGTGAGTGCCATCAAGCTGGATGACCTATATTCAAGGCCTGGCCTGGAACTCATACAGTGGAAGAAGAGAGAAAATTCCTGCAAGTTGTGCTCTGACCTCCGCACACATACTATGGCATGTACAAATAGATGAATGTAATAACCCCACCAACAACAGAGACCTTCTCTAGGAGCATTAATGGGTTAATTATAGATAGCTTACCCTGATGCAAGCATCTGTCCATCATGGGAAAAAGCACAGGCCAGAACAGGGGCACAGTGCCCACTTAGTGTACTTTTATATTTTAATTCAAAGCCTGTAATTAACAAGGTGAGAGAAATTAGTAAGTTGATTATGCTTACAATTTAAGTCAATACTATTTCATTAATACACTTAATAATGTGAGTAACAAAAAAACAAAAACATTAAAATCTTCATGCAGAAAAAAAAATCTTCATGCAGCTTTGATATCCATTCAGATAATCAGATAATTATAATATAGTTTTATGAGAAAATTTTTTTAAAAATCAGTAAAAGCTGGGCATGTAGCCCTAATTCCTACACAGACACACATAAACAGACAGACAAACAGACAGACAGACAGACAGACACACACACACACACGCTCCAAAAATCATTTTTTTCTTGTAAACCATTAAATCTGATCACAGTGCTGCCAATGACAGGTTATTTTAAATGATGTACTCAGCAAAAACTAGGCTGAAACAATTTTATAATAACCAACATTTTTAAACATGTGAAGTGCGTGCAATTTACTTGCCAGATAAAGATAGGCTGCCAGCTCCCTAAAAGCCTTAAAAATACCACATGCTTATATTTTGTAAAACCTGACACTACCAAACATTTTGTCTTCTGTACATAAATCACTGGTAATTTACACATTCTACAAATCCACAATGTCTACAGAACTCTTAGACAGTACAACTGTAGCTGGGCAGTGGTGGCACACACCCTTAATCCCAGCACTCGCCACAGAGGCAGGCAGATCTCCAGGAGTTTGAGGCCAGCCCGACCCACTGAGAAACCCCATCTCAAAACAAACAAAAGAAAGTAGGACCATAAAATCCTTTTTATGCTTTTTAGAATTACTAAAAAATAAACACAACTCTTTTTAAAGTAAACACACAGAACTCAGTATATTCTGATGATAACATATAGGAATAGCAGAAAGAGGTTATGGGGTATGGGTGACATCTGTACTGAAGGGCCAGCTGCTGCTGCCTGGCCCTTCCAACATTTACCCAGACAGGAAGGTTGTAAGAGCAGCAAAGGCTTCAAGCTCAAAGCGGGACAAACGGGTTTTAACCTTTTAAGGTTCTTTTAAGAACCTCTTAAGGTTCTTTTAAGAACCTCTTAAGGTTCTTTTAAGAACCTCTTAAGGTTCTTAAGTAAGAACCTTAAGACAGTGACAAATTCCAGAACATGAGGTGAGCTTTCAAGTGTTCACCTCAACAGTCAAAGAGAACAGAAGTCAGCTGTATGTCACCATGAGTGTGGAACTCACACAAAGAAGGGTTTCTGTGAGGATCCAGGACCCAGGCCTGTCTGTGCCCTATGATACCATCAAGCAGAGTAAGGTGCAGACACATGCTGTCTAAGGAGCCTTTCTCTGCACACGTAAAAAACAGGCTGAAGCTGGAACTGAATTGCTTATCTTCCTGCTTCTATCTCCTAAATACTGAGATTTTAAGAGTATGCCACAACATCCAACTTAATAAAATGGTCTTAAAACAGACTTTTACTATCATTTAAAATATCCAGAGTATCTTAAGTTAAAAAGAATTTTTAAAAGAGATAAGAATCTTACATAAGTCACAAGTAATTTTAGCCAGTTAAAACATACCTAAGACATGGGTAAAAGAAACAATCCAGAGTTTGATTTCACAGTCTTGACCACATGACGCCAATCGGTAAGACTGAAGGCCCTGTTCCCCGCCTACAAACAGCAATGCGGAAAAACACAAGCAAACACGGAAAATGGTAAAACATTTAAACCAAGGGGTTCTGATCATACTGAGATCTCTTAACGTGGCTCATTTATGGCATGTAAACCAAGTATGTTTGTTAGCTGACACGAATAAAATGATTACAGAATTTCTTAGGTATTATACAGGATTATAACTTTAGTCTAAAATTGATGTCTTAAAAGTGTCCTTTTAGGCCAGGCAGTGGTGGCGCACGCCTTTAGTCCCAGCACTTGGGAGGCAGAGGCAGACGGATTTCTGAGTTCGAGGCCAGCCTGGTCTACAGAGTGAGTTTCAGGACAGCCAGGGTTACACAGAGAAACCCTGTCTCCAAAACAAACAAACATGCTGGAGACACATGCAACAAACAAACAAAAAAGTCCTTTAGGCTCAAAGTTCTGTTAACATATTATTATATATTACAATATTTCTTATATGTAATAATATTATCAAATAAGCCAGTATTTAGCTACGAAAGCAGAATATCAACTGAATTTTAGAAATTATAAGGCTGCCACTAATGCAAAAAAATTAGAAAATTCAGTTATTTTAAGAACTTTAAATGGTTACACCCAATGTAATTGCCTTTTGAGTATCAATTCTTAAAAGCCATCTGTAATGCACATGGAATAATAATAATTGATTTTCCATTTGATTTGACCAAGAGGAAAGCTTGAATTACATAAATGTAAAATCATATCAATCTAGCTGATCTGCTGGAAAATATTACACAGTTTAGCAAAATTAACCAAATCAAGTTGGCATCTCAGAAGTCGCTAGATAATGTTTTCTTATATTCCAGATTTTAGAATTTCATTATGTATCTACTAGACTAAGGCCCTGTGTAAGCGGAGGTAACAGGATATTGACACCAACAGTCGAGGCTTTTCCACAGCTGCCCCCTAACAGAGCAGATTCCATTTTACACAGTGGTTTCACACGCGCACACACCCTCCTGAAGGTAAGGGATCATCCCACCCAGGTGTGCTTGCTCTCCTGGCTTATGTCACTGTACACCCTTTTGCAAAAGTGAGAAGTACCTTGCCTAGTTAGTGTGTCTCTTTGCAGTGTTCTTTCCAACAAGTGTGTGCCCTAAAGATGTGGAGAAAGCACCACAAGAATGGGTGAAATGGTTTCTGTCTGTTCTAAGCCATCCTGGGAATAAGTAGCACAAAACAATCATTAAAGGCAATCAAAGGACAAACAATCATCAAAAATGCTTAGCTAAATTGGGTAGAGACTTTAACAGAAGAATGGGTTCACAAAAATAAAACCTATTGGGCTGGAGGGATGGCTCAGTGGTTAAGAGCACTGACTGCTCTTCCAGAGGTCCTGAGTTCAATTCCCAGCAACCACATGGTGGCTCACAACCATCCTTAACAAGATTAGATGCTCTCTTTTGGAGTGTCTGAAGACAGCTACAGTGTACTTATATATAATAAATAAACAAAAATCTTTTAAAAAATCATCCCAGGGACTAAACCACCAAAGAATACACATGGTGGGACTAATGGCTCCAGCAGCATATGTATAGCAGAGGATGGCCAAGTCGGTCATCAATGGGAGGAGAGGCTCTTGGCCTTGTGAAGGTTCTATGCCCCAGTGTAGGGGAATACCAGAGCCAGTAATCAGGAGAGGGTGGGGTGGCGAGCAGGGGGAGGGAGGGAGGGAATAGGGGTTTGTTCTTTTGTTGTTTTTTTGTTTTTTTTGGAGGGGAAACTGGAAAAGGATATATCGTATGACATGTAAATAAAGAAAATATCTAATAAAAAAGAAAAAATAATAAATAAATAAATAAACAAACAAACCCTATTTAACATGTATAAAATGTTAAAAGGTTAAAAAAGTAAAGATTTCATCTAATCAAGCAGTCCTGACAGCCAAGTTCTGGTGTCCACTAGGTGAAGGGCTCAGAGGGAAATCGCTTGAAACACAAACTCAATGCAAGGGATGGAGGAAGCTGTGTGTCAAGAGAATGTAAAGCCAGGACTGGGTTTCTACATTTCAATTAGGGCTAGGTATGACATGCTAGACACGTACTGATGTACTGTGCTTTGGGATTTGAAATTTGACCTTCACTGTACTTGAATCACTGAGAGCTCTGGAGTAAGGGGAATGTGGAAGCCACTCTGTTTGCTTGCTGTGCCAGGGCTGCCTCTAGCATCATAGCACATGTGGATACTGAACCCTATGATACACATACCAGATTTTAAAGGCTTCCTATGAGGTAGGGGGAATATTTTGTTAATGTGTATCTATTATCATTCAACTGATATCCACTGGGATAAGTAATTTACTCCTGTGGCTCCTTTGTTGCCACAGATACCTCTGATCTGATGACAAGACTACAGAGGGCAGAGGCAGAATTCTCCTTTAACACAGGCAATGAAAATGAACAAGGCTGACCGCCCTATCCCTGTCTCAATTTAAAACCAAGAGTTTAGTTTAATCAGGAATTCTTGTCTCATCTTTTAAAAGAAAATGAGTTATGTTGTCAAACATCTTAGTCTTTAGAAGATTAAATTAGTAAAGGTGAAATGTTATTTCTATTTCAAATATGTTGGGTGTGCCAGAGGTCAGTATTAGGTGGCTTCCCATAGACTGTGAGAAAAGCTCTATCAGCCCCAATTTGGACCTTGCTGATCTGTCTAGGCTCCTGTACAAGCCCCAGAGACCTCACTGACTCTGCTTCCCCAGTGCTGGAATTGCAGGATTACAGGAACACACATGTCACTGCTGGATTGCTTGGTGGTGCTGGAGACCCAAACGTATGCCTTCTGGGTTGCACAGCATGTTGCTTAGCAACTTTAGTTCCCCATCCCTTTCGGAGTTTATAAATTTCCCATTTCTACCCCAATTTTAGTTTTTAAAAAAGACAGTAAAAGCAACAGTTAAGACTATGCAACTGGGGCAGTGGTGGCGCATGCCTTTAATCCCAGTACTTGGGAGGCAGAGGCAGGTGGATTTCTGAGTTCAAGGCCAGCCTGGTCTACGGAGTGAGTTCCAGGACAGCTGGGGCTACACAGAGAATCCCTGTCTCAAACAAACAAACAAACAAAAAAGACTATGCAATTGAACCTACTGTGAGGAGCTGAACTGTCCTGTACAGACTTTAAAAAAGACAAACTTATCATCTAAGAGTTCTTCATGATTCATTTTGATCTAAAAAGGTAAGAGACAGAAGGATGATTCCGAAATAGAATGGAGAGGCCATCAGTACTAATGATGACACTCAAAGGACAAGTCACAGGAATTACACACAGGGATCCCGTGCTTAAAAGAGTGAGCCAACCAACCAGAGAGAGGCTGTGAGGAAAAGCTGCAGCAGGTGATCCCAAGATCATGCGCCTTCTCGCTGTGCAGACACCTCATCCTGTCATCCCATACTGTCAAGTCCCCGCCTGAGGAGCCAGTGACAAAGAGGCCTCCATCAGGAGAAAACGCACAGGCCACCAATGAGCTGTCCTTGACACTACCACATCTAAAACAGAACAAAAAAGGAGGGCATGAGTTCAGAGGCCTTGACTTTCTATTATAGTCCCTTAGATATGACAGAACCAGGATATGCCTACAAAATAAAGCATCAGGTGCTACGCACTGACACATTCTTTACTGGGTACAGCAAGGTCTCAAACACATTAGCTGATACCCATGAGCCTGCATCACAGGGATACGAGCTACAGGCTTACATCTTTATATTTCCATAGCAAGTCAGTATGAGCATGTTAAAACCCCAAAGCTTGAAAAAGCAAAAACCAACCAAGCCTAACAATGGCCTTATTTAAAATATACAGAATGGCTTCTTACTGAAAAGATGTGCTATTAGAATAAAAACCGCCAGGCAGTGGTGACACATGCCTTTAATCTCAGCACTTGGGAGGCAGAGGCAGGCGGATTTCTGAGTTCCTGGCCAGCCTGGTCTACAGAGTAAATTCCAGGACAGCCAGGGCTACACAGAGAAACCCTGTCTCAAAAAACCAAAAAAAAAAAAAAAAAAAAAAAAAAAAAAAAAAAAAAAAAAAAAAAAAAAACAAGAATAAAAACCATATTCATTTTCTGTATTCAAATCAGATAATAATAAGAACCTGTGCCTCAGCTTCAAACAAAGTCATTATGAAAAAAACCATATGTGCACACTAGTTCTCTTGGGAAGGCAGTTCAAAAGTGCTGTCCTGGCAACACTGTTCTGCGGGTAAGAAAACAAACTGGTAAGCACTCAGCAATTAGAGTGCCGTTAATCTCAGGCAGGAAGGAAACTGCACCACAGAGGTGGAAATCACGCCTCACCAGTGGAAAGCCCTCCTTAGCCAGGCATCCATTTCTAAAAGGGAGAGAGCCGCGGCATTCTTTCTGGGCTGTCTGGTTAAGCTAGGTTGAACATCGCTTAAAAGTATCACTTTCTTCAGCTCTGAAACCACAAAGGAGCAAAATTGTTGTCCAGCTGGGATGCCTGCTCTGCAGATACCAAGCAGGGAGAACATGAGATGATTTCAACTGCTAACACAAAGGTTACAGTTTCTAGAGTACTTAATAATTTCAACTAATGGGTCAACTATGTCTATTTTACCACAATGAAGAATAAAATTTAATCTTAACGGGATTCAAGCCAGGCAGTTTAAGTAGCCATACCTATATAATTTGTATGACTGTGCATTCCACAAAACAACAGATCCATCAGCAGCCCCTGATGCCAGGTAGGCGGAGTCCGGGGAAAAGCAGCAAACGCGCACAGGGCTGCCACCGGGCTGCTCCAACACCGTCAGGGTGTGTCCGCTGTGCGCACTCCACAGCACCGTAGTACCGTCGGTGGAACATGATGCCAAAACGTGTCCTGAGGGCGAGAAACAGCAGCAGTGGACAGCATAGGTGTGAAACTTCAGCGGGGAGTGCGGCAGTTCAGCAAAGTCACTTAGGGAGTAC
This sequence comes from Mastomys coucha, assembly GCF_008632895.1. NCBI lineage: Eukaryota > Metazoa > Chordata > Mammalia > Rodentia > Muridae > Mastomys > Mastomys coucha. The sequence goes on from NW_022196897.1 coordinate 46,792,053, forward strand.
AGGCGGATGGACTTGTCCAAGGAGCAGGAGGCCAGGAGGGAAGACGAGAAGGCGCAGCAGCTGACGTCATCACCGTGATCCGCCAGTGTGTGAATCAGCTTCACCATGTTCCTCACGCAAAGTAAACAGCCTGCGAGTTTTTAAACCAGTCACAATTACATACCATCCCAGGAATCAGGGAAATCCAACTCTGTGTAAAAGAATCTACCCGACAAAAGCACATACATTCCCACTGTTAAGGACAATTTATTACCCGGGATAATTTGGAGGCAATGATTTAATTTGGCACCAGCTTTACCTCAGACCTGTTAATGTTAACTCAAAAAACATTACCACTTTTAACTGTGTTAGCTGCTCCCTCCACAAGAGAGCCAAGGCTATTTGCTTTGTAATATGATTTATTGATGGGGGAAAATTCCAAAGTCTCCTTCAAAATATAGCTGTATTGGAAGCTGCCTTGTCATGCACAAAAATACAAAAGATCTGAAGCAAGGAAACCAAAATGCTAATGAGACAGAATTGGACAGGTCATACACAATCCAGAAACACAATTTAAAAACCTAAAATCCAAATTCCTCTCCATAGCAAATAAAAACATATTCCTTTTTTGTAAATTTTAGCAATATTTATTGATTTCATTTTACAAATCTTTGGTGTTCCTGGTGTTTATTCTGAGGTAATTTTTAGACTCAGCGTGTAGTAATTACAGGTTTCATCAAGACATTTTCATTCAGTTTGTCTTTTTTTATTTTTATCTATCTATCTATCTATCTATCTATTTATTTATTTTTGGTTTTTTCAAGACACAGTTTCTCTGTATAGCCCTGGCTGTCCTGGAACTTACTCTGTAGACCAGGCTGGCCTTGAACTCAGAAATCTGCCTGCCTCTGCCTCCCAAGTGCTGGGATTAAAAGCGTGCGCCACCACCACCCAGCAAAAAGACAAGTCTTAGCTAGCCAAAACTCTGTGAACTATAATCACAACCTGCCAGGCAAGATGTACCCACCAGTGTAATAGTGGCACAATTCTTGGGGAAATAACCAATCTTTCTCTGACTGGATGTGTGGACAGGCGGGAATCAATGCCCAGTCCTGAAAAAACCTGTCTAAAAACCTATGCCTAGAGAGGTCATAGGTCCTTGGGGGACTCTTACTACTGCTGTTAAGCTTAACTGACAAAGAGTCAAACTGTCCTTCTAAATAAGTATCTATGCTTAGAATCATAGACAAATGCTACTCTCAGCCCTAGAGAAAACACTCTTTGCAATGGATGGTGAATGTAGTCTCATGGCTACGATAGATGCTGAGACCAAGGAAAGCTGAGGAACCAGCCCTGAACAAGATGTTTACAGCATCTCTTCTAAGGCTTAGGAACAACTGTAGGTCAGGGAACAAAGAGACTTCCAAGGCAGCAGACAGAGGAAGTGCTTTGAAATCCTACCCTCTAGATACAGCACAGCCACTTTGGCTGAGCCTGCACGAGGCTGGTCCTGTCCAGATAGGGATCAGGGGAGTGGTTCAAGAGGCACTACTTCAATACTCTTGAACTACTGGCCCATGGCAGATTCTGGGAGAGGGACACATTGTGTTCAGGTATCTATGGCTGAGCGCACCAGGCTCAAATGAATCCTTCTCAATCTGTGGCCACAAGGTAAAACTCTCAGGAGGCCATGACCCAAAAAGGACATGGGAGGTGGGAAAGCACTTTGCAGGAAAAGAGGAAGGGATGTTACCAGAGGGTTGGGGTGGAAAGCCAAGAACGGATGAGGGTTGTCAGCACACATTAGGTACATGTTCAAAATGTCAAGGAACAAATATAACTAAGAGATAACAGTTCAGGATCTATATGAGAGAAACCCAGCATTTGTGTGAGTCTGGTTGACTTCATTTCTAGTTCCAACATTTTCCCACAAATACCATGATTTCATTTTTCTTTGTGGCAAAGTAAAATTTTATTGTGTCTATGCACCGATTTAAAAAATCCATTTGTACCAATTTAAAATCCATCCGACGACAGTCACCTAGGCCAGTCCCATTTCTTGAAGTATGCAGCCCTCTACCGCGCACAGATGCGCATGTATCTCTGTGGTAGGACTTAAGCTCTAAGACCTTGGCTATATAAGAAGTTGTACAGGTAGGTCGTATGTTACTCATATGGGAGAATGCTTCATACTAATTCCTACAGCGGCAGCGCCAGTGTGCATTCCCGCTGCCAGTGACCACAAAGAAGTCGGCACCTAGTCCATATTGCTCATCTCTGCAACTACAACCTGGAAGGCAGTGCTGGGTACCTAAACGTGCTCACATGAAACTCCGTTGAATATACTTCCAAATATAGTTGTGTTTGCCTTTATATGTTATATACGAAATCTAGCATGAAATGATTTTGAAAGTAAAGCTTCCAAAACAACAATCTATGAGTGGAAAACGGTATAATTAAAAAGTAGCGCTGGGCATCCTGGCGTGGGCCCGTAACACCAACACGAGGGAGGTAGAGGCTGGAGGAGGATCAGGAGTTGAAGATCACCCTCAGCTAAACAAGGAGGGAAAGTCTACCTAACTAGTCTCAGAAAACCAACAAACTCATAATAATAGTGGCTGAAACCATGCATAAGAAACAGATGTGACTTCGACTTGTAAAATACATAATCCCTAGTCTTCATCTAGTTTATGGAAATCTCTACAAATAAACAAGTAAATGTTTTCATTTTCATCTTCTTACCAAAGTTCAGCAGCCTTCCCTCCAGGCCCATCAAAGCCTCACAAAACAAAACAAAACAAAACAACAAGCAGGAACACTCCAGCAGGTTCTCGGAAAACAAGCTGAGATGGAGCTTTCTGGAACCTGTCCAAATCCCCAGAGTGCAAAGGCAGCGAGAGACTTTCTGAACCGGCTCTGGCTCTCGCGCAGGAGGCCAGGCGAGCCAGCAGGCCAGTGGGGTGTGCCTGACCACAGCCCACCGGGTGGCCCGGTCCTGCCCCCGCCCCAACGCCACCAGGCGAGCAGCCCACACTCACTTCCCTCGCACCCGGACTGAGAGTCCCGCCTCCGGGCGGCTCCTCCCCTCACGGCTCCCCGCGATCGAGGTCACGCTTGTCCGGCGCACGCACCACCGGGATCTGAAGTCTCGAAGCCTGCACTGCCCCAGGCTCGACCCCAGGCTCGGCCCGGGCCTGGGCTGTTGGGCTGGGCTGCTCACTGGGCAGAGCCGGGCTCACTGGATCACGTGTTACCGAACTGAGGTGGGCGTGGCTGCGGCGGGAGAGCCGCACACGTCCCCACCCCGCGCCCGCGCATGCGTTGTCGGTAGCACAGGTCCGTATGGGCTTTGGCTGTGGTAATTTACCTGGAAGTTAGTTTTTTGTTTGTTTCTTTGTTTGTTTGGTTTTGGTTTTGGTTTTGTTCTGCTTAATGGTCCAAATGGAACTATATCATGCTGCTGAATGGTAGTTTCGACATTCTTGCTCACAGATAAAATGTTAGATTAAGCTCCTTCGTACGAACATCTTTATCCACACTTCGGAATCTCAACTAGAACTAAATAGAAATGGAATAGCCTAAAGATTCTTCAGACGTACACTACATACCAAGTACCCAATGGCTTTTCAGAGAGGCATGGTTTGTACTCTCAGTGATACATGTAGTGGTGCCTGACTCCACATTCTTGCCAGACTTGAGTGTTAATCTTTTTCTATCTCCGGAGTGAGTGAAGCCCTGGTGAATGTGTATTTTGTTTGATATGAGCATAGCCATATCAAGGAGGCCAATGCCTTAGATCCATGGGAGTTGAAAAACTGTCTCTCCTGTCTCAAGTTCTAAAGTTGACAGGGTGTGTCCTCTGTAGCTTTGGCCTCCTGGATATTTGCAGCCTGAAGACTGCTCCCCTGCAGAGACTGCTCCTAGTGATTAGCTAAACCTCTCTCCTTTTCAGCTGTATACTATAAACCCTGTCACCTTAATTCAACTGTATGTTGAACTGTAACCCCATCTCTTTGTCCAACTGTATATAATAAACAGGCTGGGCTCCCAGGGTTCCGAAGCCTTTTCCATGAGAGAGCCCCAGACCATGTGATCCCAGCTTCTATGGATGTGTGTCTGTCATGTTTCCATTCCTTTGAGGTCCCTTGCAAGGGTGCAGCACATCTGCATCAATTTGATTGGCTATAAGCATCTTAGTAAAATTTATGAAATCATAGTGCAATCTATGAAAGAAACCTATGTGATGGTTAATATTGTCAACGAGTCCAGATCTAGAATTATCATGGAAACAAACTTCTGGACGTGGATGAGAGGGATTTTCTTTTCTTTTCTTTTTTAAGATTTATTATTTATTTATTTATTTATTATTTATTTATTATATCTAAGTACACTGTATTTGTCTTCAGGCACACCAGAAGAGGGCATCAGATCTCATTACCATATGGTTGCTGGGAATTGAACTCAGGACCTTCGAAGACCAGTCTGTACTCTTAACCACTGAGTCATCTCTCCAGCCCGGGATTTTCTTGATTAGGTTAATGAGGTGGAAAGGTCCACCCTAACTGCGGGTGTACCATCCCACTCGTTGTCTTGGGCTGATTGAAAAGGAGCAGCAGCGTTCATCTGTTTCTTGACTTGGCTGCGATGTGACCAGTTACCCCAGGCTGTGCTGCCCGGGTTCTCTGTCACGATACTCTTTCTCCTCTGGAACTGTGAGCCAGAGTGAACCATCCCTTCCCTAAGTTGCTCTTGCTGTGTGTTTTATCACAGCAATTAGACAAATAACAATAGACCCTGACTAGAAACACCAGTTGTTTGCAGCACGTTCACCCCAAGGGACAGGTAGTTTGGGAGAGGCAAGCTCTCTCTAGTAGCTGGTCTCTTGCCTAAAACCTTGGGATAGGAAAGACTTTCAAAAATATCATGCCAAATAGGAATAATTTAAAAGGAAAGATTACAGAGTTATGTTGTGGTAAATCTCCAACCCAGATACGCCCTGGCAATGAAAACAACTCAATGAATATGAATACAAGCTGTGTGCCTAGATTGGGCAGATCTACCACTACACTACCATCTTCCCCGTCTATGGGACTCCTCATAACTTGTGGTTTCTCCAGGCCACATGTTTCTGTTCTGTTTTCCTTCCACCTCCTCCTCTGTTGTCCTCTCCTTCTCTCCCACAGCCTTCAGCTCCCCCTCCCCCTCCTCTTCTCTACCCAATCACCGGCTCTCTCCTTTATTTTATCAATTAAAATGGGAAGAAGGTTTACAGGAAATCACCTGAGTGCTGACTTGTTCAAAGTCCCTCACAAATATATCAAATATACTTAGCCCCAGGGCTATCCGCAACAGAGTTAGGTCTCTGTTCCTCCCAGTTGGACAGATGGACAGGTATGTACTCTGTAGCAGCACCTGAGTCCTTGAGACAAGATGGTAAAAGTTGGAGGAGGGGAGCAAGTGTAGTATACTGGCTTCTGGTCTCTACATTGGCTTAAACAACATCAAAGTGGATATTGCCACCATCAGTGAACCTTCCATTGACTTCAACCACATGATCTCCAGGCTCGAGTAATAGCCCACCTCCAGAAGGTTCCAAAGTACAGGTGGCAAGCAGTGCACGCCAGAGCAAAGTCCTAGCTTCATGGACAGGAGTGGAAAAGAAATAGAAAAGGGTTGCATCCTACTACCCGTGTCACGGGTGTGCCCTCTACAACCTGATCTGAAGACCTCCCACTGCCACCACCTCTGAAAGTGCCAGGGGCTTGAGACTAAGCTTTTAACACATAGACTTTTTTTTTTTTTTTTTTTTTTTTTTTTTTTTTTTTTTTTTTTTTTTTTTTGTGGTTTTTCGAGACAGGGTTTCTCTGTGTAGTCCTGGCTGTCCTGGAGCTCACTCTGTAGACCAGGCTGGCCTTGAACTCAGAAATCCGCCTGCTTCTGCCTCCCAAGTGCTGGGATTAAAGGCATGCGCCACCACCGCCCGGCAACACATAGACTTTTGAGGTACATTCCAGATCCAAACCATAGCAAGTGCTTCCCCAGCCCCAAGTGGGATGCTAGGACTCCCTCAAGTATCATTTCCATTGGTAGGCTGTGAAAGGCAAGATGGCGCTGGGGTCACTCACCTACCTCTGAGACCACATGGAGAGGAATGGAGGCCCCATCTGTCCATCCAGGCTGAGTTCCAGTAAAGAGTCAGGTCCCAGGAGAAGACCTGCCACCAATCAGTAGCACCCTGATGGCAGGAGCCATGTGCCAGGTGCTGTCCTCATGGCAGTTATTTCTTGTCTGTCCCAAGGTGCTGGAGTGCTTGCTGGAACAGCTTTAGATGCAGTCGCCAATGCTTAACTCTTCATTGGTCTTTACTCTTAAGTTACTTAGAGAAATTTGCTGTCTTAGTGACTTTTTTTTTTATTGCAGTGACAAAACACCATGACCAAGGCAACTTAGAAGTGAAGTGTTTAATTGGGCTTCTGGCTTCAGCTGGTTAGAGTCCATGACAGTGGAGAAAGAGTTGGGTGGCAGAAACAGCTAAGAGCTCACATCTTAAATCACAACCAGGAGGCAGAGAGAGCTAACTCAAAATGGCACAAGGCTTTTGAATCCTCAAAGCCAGCCCCTACTGACATAGCTCCTTCAACAAAGCCACACCCCCTAATGCTCTCCCAAACAGTCAACTGAAGACTAAGTTTTCAAATACATGAGCCCATGGGGGCCATTCCCATTTAACCACATGTGCTAACATAGTTTCTCTTTATTTCAAACGGGACAATTGAAACTTTTTTTTAAAGATTTATTTATTTATTTTATGCACATGAGTACACACTGTACAGATAGTTGTGAGCCTTCATCTGGTTGTTGAGAATTAACTTTTTAGGACCTCTGCTTGCTCCGGTAGACTCCACTTGGCCCTGCTCACTCTGGCCCAAAGATTTATTTATTATTATATATAAGTACACTGTAGCTGTCTTCAGACACACCAGAAGAGGGCATCAGATTTCATTATGGGTGGTTGTGAGCCACCATGTGGTTGCTGGGATTTGAACTCATGACCTTTGGAGGAGCAGTTAGTGCTCTTACCCGCTGAGCCATCTCACCAGTCGACAATTGCAACTTTTAACCTCATAGTTATTGACCTAAAATTTAAGAACTATTCTTGGATCCTTACCATACAGTTACAGTAGACAGCCAAGAGCAATGACAATCACCTTGTTCTTTTGGGGAATCTGTGGTGTTCCCGTGCAGGTGCAGTGACTCAGAGGGAGGGACATCAAGCCTGACATTACAATGTCTACTTAGGCCAATGTCTTCTAGTAACAACATTAACCATGCATGCAGTCTCCTCTGAATTCCTTTTTTTTTGGGGGGGGGGGTTCAAGACAGGGTTTCTTTGTGTAGCTCTGGCTGTCCTGGAACTCCCTTTGTAGACCAGGCTGGCCTTGAACTCAGAAATCAGCCTGCCTCTGCCTCCCAAGTGCTGGAATTAAAGGCGTGCACCACCACCACCCAGCTGGATTCCTTTTAAAAGCTATACTTGAAATGAGCTTACTAATTAGTGAGTTTCTCAAAGGCTTTTCATACATCTTTAGTTTTGGTTAACCCATTCTTCTATGCCCTTTTCTTCCCCAACTCATGCTCCCTCCTTAACCCTTTAGCCCCCAGTATGTAGCCCTCTTCTTTCATATGAGTCATTCTTTTTTATTATTATTAAATTTATTTACTTATTCCTTTTATAACCCAATACCAACCTTTCCTTTCTTCCCAGTACCCCCTCATGCACAAATTCCCCCCATTTCCTTTTGAGAAGGGGAAGCCCCTCTCTGGGAGCCAAACCCAGTCACATACACCCTACACACACACACACATCAAGTCACTGCTGGACTAGATATTTATGGATCATTCTTAATTAACTGAGGTCAGCAGTGATTTTTTATTTTTTTGCCCCAGAAAACTCTGAAATATTTCAAAACAGTGTATCAATTAAATCAACTCCAGATCCATTTTATATCAAGCACTAATTACTTTTTAGTCTTATGCTTACTCTAAACCATTACAAACATATTTGTTCATGGGAAGCTCTGCAATAACATTAAAGAAAACAATTTATAAAAAGGGGGGGCAGAGAGATGGCTTAGCAGTTAAGAGTACCGACTGGTCTTCCAAAGGTCCTGAGTTCAAATCCCATAACCACATGGTGGCTCATAGCCATCCTTAACGAGATCTGATGCCCTCTTCTGGAGTGTCTGAAGACAGCTACAGTGTACTTACATATAATAAATAAATAAATTTAAAAAAAGAAAACAATTAAAACATTCCAGAAACAAAATCACATAGTCAAAATTCACATGACTGGAATAAGAATACAAATGTCTCCCTACTATGCAGATCACAGGGACAGATCACATTAAAGACTCAACCCAACAGTCTAAGGCTCCAAATGAATACATTCTATCCAATTCTCCTGTCAGAGAGAACCATGCAGTGTTTGTCTATCTGACACATGTAGATTGGTAGAGACTTGCCCTGTGATGGTTGTGAAGTTAATGTTTCTCAAGCCAATGAAATATGAAAGGATATATCACTTAAACAGCTCCTGTACACTCACTGTCTCTTGCACACTCATATAGGTGAGAGCTTCCCATTCATACAATATAGGATAGGTGCCAAATGACTTTTCTTTTTGTCTGGGCCATCGCTGATATGACCCACCTTTCCTGTTGCTTCCTAAATTTTTTATTTTAAATTTAATTAAAGTTAAAATTTTTAATTTTTAATTTTAATTAAGGTGTTTTGAGACAGGGTTTCCTTGTAGCTGGGTATTCCTGGCTGTCCTGGAATTCAACTCTGTGGATCAGGCTGGCCTCAAACTCAGAGATCTGCCTGCCTCTGCCTTCCAAGTGCTAGGATTAAAGGCGTGCTGACTTCCTAATATTTTTGACTGATCATATAATTTAAATACTATGAAATTCACCATAAACTTACCCATATAGTTTGTTTTTTAATATATTCATAGTTGGGCAACTATCGTTACAATCTAATTCCCTAGATGTTACTACATAAGCCCTCAGCCACAATCTCTAGTCAAATACACTGGTCCACTTGCTATTTTTATAGTATTGTCTATTCTTGTCATTACATGGAGAGAGACTCATATAATGTGGCTTTTATTACTGAATCTTTCATTCAGAATAGTAATATCAGTGCTCTTACATATTATAGTGTTTCTTCCTTTTTATTACCGAATGAAATTTCACAGTGTACACACACAGCATTTCTATCCATGTGTCAGCTGGCTTGACTTGCTTCATATTCTTGACTATTATGCTGATATGAGCTCAAGCTTTTGAGTGCTCATATTTTTAAACCTCTTGACTACATACCTAGGAGCAATATTTCTGGGTCTGACAGTAAATGGAAGTTTCACATTGTGAAAAACTTTCAAACTGCTTTCCAAAATGGCTGTGCGGTCTTATAAAGCCACCAGCAGTGCATGAGAATCCCTCACAGTTGCTTCTGTCTGTCTCAGTTGTGGCCATCCTTGGTTCTGTGTCAAGGACCGGGGTTTCTTGCGGGGTCCCTTATTCCGCGGGACGATGGGTTCTGGCCAGGTGGGCACGGGAT